>NW_027175943.1:11163473-11425973 GCF_023055335.1 Clinocottus analis
TTACAGATGATGTGGTCTGGTATAGTTTTGAATAGGTCTGGAATCACTATGGTTACTGCTATGAGTGTAATTACTTTTTTTTAACTGTTGTAAATACTTAATGAACTGAGTCAATGAAATGTCTGACCTCAGAATCATGAATAAACTAATTTTAATTTCTAACCTTGCCGTGATGGCAGTCGTTAGTTTTTCCATTAGTAGTTCCTAGCTGGACCTTGTAAGTTTTGCTTGTGCATCTGGGTCTTGTTAAAGTGTATCCAGTAGAAATGTGTAGTGGGTACAAAACACTGAGCTCATGCTACAGAACGGGTTCAATGACAGGAGTTCTTAATGCTTCAGCAAAATGTATTTTAGACAGTTTCCGGTTTAAACCTGACCCTTCAGTGTGCAAAGCCTAAGTCATAGAGAAATGACCTTCCCAGTCGGCTGTAAGAATGTGAGACTTGTGATAAGCATGAAAATATAGTCAATTCAAATCACCACTTTATTAGCATACGGAATGGAGAAAATATGCACATAGTTGTATACAGCAGCAGAACCTCAAACCAGGGCATCAAGACATTTTGTTATGACGCACAACCTCTGACCCAGGATGTTAAAGTAGGTAAACTTTAACTGTTGGCAACAATTTCTGGCATTTCACTTTTTCCTCGTTTTAGTGTAATCAGACTCAAAACATTCCCCACTATAAGGTCAGCAGTCTGTGTAGACACCGGAAAAGGCGGGACTAAGTATATTAGCAGTCTCAAATCAATAGACCAATCACTGGCCTTTAGCGCTGGGCGCATCACTAGTATGCGGAAATGACAAAATATATGTATTCCAGTCAAATTGGCAAGAATTAGACCCGATGTTGTGCGTTTAGTCAAATTTGTTCACTTGGATTAAGTTTAACGGTTTGAAAACAATATAATTTTACCACTCCACATATTGCCATAATAAATTTAATTCAATCAGAAAAGCGTCATACTCTAAGAAATAGACAGAATTTGCTCTTCAATGTCGCCTTATTTTGAAGGGAGTAACGGAAGTATTAGTCTCGTTATCTTGACACTGTTATTGGGCGCCCAGTGTTGAGAGCGTCTCCGATGCAAACTTTCCTCCTGGCTGCGATAGTCGACCACCAGCCGTTCTAGCTGGAAGGTGAGGTCTACTTTAAATACTTGACGATTTGCATGATATTTTTTCTCGTCTTAAGCTAGTAGCATCTTCATGTGATGGCAGCTGGCTACAGCCGGTAACGTAATGGCTCAGGCTGTTCACGTTACTTGGTTGCTTCACACTATTTTACTATCCAGCGTTAAATTAGATAATGCAGAAACATACTTGTATACAGCAAAAGTGGTAGTCGTCTTTGCGTCACTATAAATTAAATACTAGTATCATAATAATCACTTTTGAGTTGTGTGTTCCAGCTGATAGACGGAACCCATGTTCGTGACGTTAGCATGAGGACACTTCAAGTTCCTCTTGGAAAAGGTGGTAAATTAAAATGTCTCATTGTCACTGTTTACTGGATAGAGCAAAAGTCAATACCTTGCAAGAAGACGCGTGAGGCACGGTGCTCGTCGCTCTGCCAGCATGGTGGACCGGGAGGAGCGCCGTTTCGCCGAGGTTTCCCGGGAGTCAGTCAAACTGATGGCCGAGAGTGCAGGCGCGGAGCTGGGCGACGATGTGGCGGCTCTGCTGGCCGAGGACGTGTGCTACCGGCTCAGGGAGGCTACGCAGGTCAGTGGGACACCCCGCATCTGTCTTTTGAGTATGAAGCAGTCCTTCCATGTATTGTACAGGCTATCTTTATGAGCTTAATCAGCATTTACAATAGGACACACACATCTATCACGTGGTTGTAACATAACTGTGTTGTGTGGACTCACACAGAGCAGCTCTCAGTTCATGAGACATGCCAAGAGGAGGAAGCTGACAGTGGAGGACTTCAACAGAGCTCTGCGCTGGAGCAACGTGGAGGTGAGACTATCAACTGTGTGTGTGTGTGTGTGTGTGTGTGTGTGTGTGTGTGTGTGTGTGCGCGTGTGTGTGCTCGCCTTCAGCTGCTTTATCTCTGTGTGTTCTTCAGGCCGTATGTGGCTACGGGGCCCAGGATGCTCTCCCGTTCCGTCCTGTGAAGGAAGGAGAGCTTTTCTTCATCGAGGACCGGGACATCAACCTGGTGGAGTTGGCCCTGGCCACCAACATCCCCAAGGGCTGTGCTGAGACCATGGTGCGAGGTATGAGTCACCGCAGCACCAGCAACCGTTCTCACAAGTAACCGCGATGCTGAAAACTCTTTTTGTATTTTTTTATGAGTATCTTTTACTAATGGTCGTTTACTGGTTTCTGCTCCTGTCAGTAAACGTGTCCTACCTGGATGGAAAAGGCAACCTGGAACCCCAGGGGACAGGTGAGACTCTGTCACGTGATGGTCAGCGGGGTGCTCCTTTGTTCAAGATCAAGGAAATGACTCGGAAGAGAAAGCGATACTTTACTTGGGAATGGAATTGCATGGTGCAGGCTCACACGAATTGCAGCACAGTTAAACCTTTTGATGATGAGTGTATTTAATTAATTTCACTTAACATGCATGTAGAACTCCACCATATTAATGCCCAAGGTTCTAGACAGATCAAAGGAGGCATCCTTCTTGGCATATTTTCTACCGGTAGCCCTGAAATGTGTGCTTTTAAGGCACAGAAACAACATCTCAGGTTGAGCTTATTATTCATCCTCATTGGGTCTAAAGTCAAATTTCCTGCGTGTGTCCGTTTTATGGAGGCGTGCAGTGTTCATCCCTCACTGTTGCACTCTCCCAGTTCCCACAGCGGTGCAGTCTCTGTCGGACGACCTGCTGAAGTACTACCAGCAGATCACCCGGGCCATTCTGGGCGAGGACCCCCACCTCATGAAGGTAAAGCTGCTGCGGAACCCGGGAAGACGGACGGTCCGGTCGGGCTGCGGTGTGGGGTCCGTTCTGACACTTTCCTCCTCCTCTTTTTTTTATTCTACTTTTTCTGCGTGTTGCAGGTGGCTCTGTTAGACCTCCAGTCCAACTCCAAGATCGCTGCCCTCCTGCCGTACTTTGTTTATGTCATCAGCGGGGTAGGTTTGTCCCACAATCACGTCTTGTGAATGTTTTTCTTTCACACAAATCCAAAGATATTATTAAGAATACAAAGTAAACAAACGGCTCTGTGAGAAATGTTGATTGTGTGTCTGTGCAGGTGAAGTCGGTCAGCCATGATCTGGAGCAGCTCAACAGGCTTCTTCACATGGTGAAAAGTCTGGTCCAGAACCCATACCTGTACCTGGGCTCGTACGTGCGCAGCCTGGTCTCCAGTGTCATGTACTGCATCCTGGAGCCGCTGGCCGCCTCCATCAACCCGCTGAACGACCACTGGACCCTCCGGGATTACGCGGCCCTGCTACTTAGCCACATCTTCTGGTGAGCGACGAGCCATAGAAGTGTCTGCAGGGGTTATTATACTCACGACGAAACTCTTTGAATTCAAATAGCATTTACAATGCATCTTTTAATCCGACAATTTTCTGGCCAAATGATGACAATCATTCATGTGAGTCTCAGCGTACGTTTGGTTATTGTTAGGTGCTTTTTCTCTCCAGGACTCACGGGGATCTCGTGAGCGGCCTCTACCACCAGATCCTGCTGTCTCTCCAAAAGGTCTTGTCCGACCCGGTGAGACCCCTCTGCTCCCACTATGGCGCTGTGGTGGGGCTCCACGCTCTGGGCTGGAAGGTGTGTTCACTGCTTCTGTAAATCTGAGCTCTCATATACTGTCATCTCCTCAATAAGCTGTCTGACAATCATATGTTTGCGTGTGTGCGTGTGTGTGTGTGTGTGTGTGTGTGTGTGTGTGTCTGTGTGTGTGTGCGTGCAGGCTGTAGAGAGGGTGCTGTTTCCTCACCTCCCTGCCTACTGGGCCAACCTTCAGGCCGTGTTGGACGACTACTCCGTGTCCAACGCGCAGGTCAAAGCAGACGGACACAAGGTCTACGGAGCCATCCTGGTCCGTACCGCAGTCCTCTTTTGTGTCTTGACTGATATTGTTACTTTTTATCTCCAGCACCATTTCCTGAAAACAAAACTGTCACTCTCCATCTCTTTGAGGCGAACCCCTGTCCCGCTCCTTTATCATCCATGTCCACTCGTTTACTCTCCTGCTGGTCCAACCTAAAGGTGTCGCCGACTCTTTTCCAGTGAAAGCAGCGAGCAGCGCAAGCTTCCAAAAGTGACTCAATCTGGCGAAAGTCGCCTAGTCGGCAAAGCGACAGCAATGTCTCTCAGTCAATACTCATCGTCGTCACAGTCAAGAGCACAATATTCTGGGAGCTGACAGAGACTGTCAGCACATAACATCACGCTGCTGGACATGATGATCTGTTGAATGAGTTATCCTCTCTGTCCTGCAGGTGGCAGTGGAGCGCCTGCTGAAGATGAAGGCCCTGTCTCAGTCTGAGCCAGCAGACGGAGGCTCTGCTGCAGGTGCTGTGGGTTACAGGGTGAGCTCCCCCGGCCTCAGTCCGCCCCCAGAGCCTCAATCGGAGGCCGCCCTGGGCATCGCCAGCCACCTTCAGGCCGGCGGGGCCGGCTGTCCCTGGGAGGAGTGGACCCCGGTCCCTCTGCCCGCCATGTACTGTGAGCTCTACTCCTTCTTCGGGGACAGCCTGGCGGTCCGGTTTAGCACGGGCCCGGGGTTCGGCAGCTACCCTCCCTGCCCCGCATCGCAGCTCGGTGATGCCAGGAAGGAACCCTGTGGCCCCGCCTCCAACCCCGACACCGCCCGGAAGATGCCCCAGCTGACCGCCAACCTCAACATCAGCCCCAGGCAAGATGGGAGTCCTCGCACGGACCCGCCACCCCCCAGCCTGGCAGCTACCGGACCGGGAAGGTAAAGCAAATTCTTTTAAAGACTAAACCATTGGGTTGTTTGCACGATCAGAATCAGAACCATTTATTGCCATGTATGCTTTCACGTTCAAGAAGTTTGTCCTGGCGGAAGGTGCATACGTTTGACATTTTGACAATAAACATTTAACAATAAACCGAGTGCAATAACGGGTCCATGAATATTCGCAATTAAATCTACAGTAGAATGAAATTAAAGTTAAAATAAAGTGCACAATCAACAGATAGCAGTATGTTAAGGTGGGATGTAAGTGTTATGTGAAGGTCACTACCTCCCAGAGGTCAAGTGTTTTTAAATATGAGGTATGAAGGGATGTGCAGGGGAGTGGCCACTTGGAAATTGTTTGGGGTTGACAAAGTACTGAACAATCCCGACTTTTCTTTTCTCTTCAGGCCCCTTGCTCGCTCCTCTTCCTCCTCCTCCTCCTCCATGCAGCGCTCCAGATCTTCCTCGTCACGTCCGGGCCAGCGGACAGCCGCCCCGTCTCGTGACGTTTTCCCCAAAGCCCGCTTTACCTCCCCTCAGACGGGACTTCCTGTGTTCTCCTTCCTCATCGGCGGGCGGCAAATGGGTCGCAATTGTCAAGGGCGTCGGCCCTTCCAGACCACATTTGCCCCAACTCCGCCCATTCCTGCCGTCCCGCCACGCGCCTACGCCCACAAGCTGCCCGTGATCGGCAGGGTGGGCAAACCTGTGCGCCGCTGGGCGTGTTGCCATTACTCCCTTCATCTGCCGCTCTAAAGAAGACGCTCTCAGAAACGAACTGCGACAGCAGACTGGCTGCTGTACACTTCTACACGCCCATAATCATATTTTTATAACTACATAGTGATATTACTAAAGCTGCCAGTAATCAGTCTTTCGTGATATTTTCATATTGCAAGGATTCTGTTTTAGAAATATGGAAAACGACATTTGGTCAGTAATTCACTGATTTAACAAAAGGGGTGGTACACACTACTATAGTGACATAACTAGTATCATAAAGGTGTCGACCACGACAATGAAAACGCAGTACAATACTGAGCATTTCGTCTTGTGTGCTGGAAAGCAGAAAATCCTCATATTTGAGAAGCTGGACGCAATTCATCAAAAGTTTATCAAAATTTTGTTTTATTTGTATGATTTTGTTTATTGGTTAACTAATTAGTCAACTAGTCATTTGAGCACATGCTCCTCAGAGTACGACAGGTTAAGGGCTTGTAGTATTTTCAGTGATGCAGTCTCGCCCTCCTGCTGAACCCGGAGCTCGGACTGGAGGCAGGAACCGGTTCCCACACGGGACGGACCAGGAGGGGAGACGGTATGGAGGGACGGGACAAGTGGTGATTTGTGTCTGAAGCACTGCGACTGAATACCTGCTGAGAAGCAGTGGACAGTATTTAGGCCACGTTTTGTACAAAGCTGCTATTTTTCACTGAATAAAACCTTTTCTGTTGGATTTTTGAAACCTCTCTTTCATCCTTCCGCTGGTCTGTATTATTTACAAACGTTTTGAACTGATCGCTCCCTTTTCAATGGACGTGTGACTGCATGGGCGGGACAAAGAGTCTGACCGCCTCCCGACTCAGGAGCAAGACTCTTTGTTGCTGCTTTGTGTCTCTTTGTTTTTTATTTATGTAGTCTGTTTGTGTCTCTTTGTAGTTGCTTTTTTGTTTGTTTTCTGTAGTCATTTGAAGTGCCTTTGTAGTCTCTTTATTTTTTTAGGTTCTATGTAGTTGTTTCGAGTCTCTTTGTGGTCTCTTTGAGTCTCTTTCTCGTCATTTTGAGTCTCTTAGTAGTCTTTTTGAATCTCTTTGTAGTCTCTTTGAGTCTCTCTAGTGTTTGAGTCTCTTTCTAGTTCCTTCGGTGTCACTAGTAATTTTGTGTCTGATTGGTTTGCCTCATAGTCATGATGTGTCTCTTTAGAGTTATTTTGCCTCTTTTGTCGTGGTTTTGTTCTTCTTTGGGTCGTTTAGAGTCTCTTGGTTCGTACGGTTCTCTTTGAGGGACATTTTGTGATTCTTTAGGCCCCTTGGCCTTTCGCTCAGTTGACTCGTTCAGTAATCCATCCACGGTGACCCGCGGCACGCTACCTTCTAAATATTTAACGCCTAACTTAGCTTCCAGTGTCTGGTTGCAGTCTGCAGAGAAACCCAACAATGGCCCGGCTCGCGTCTTCGCTGGGACGGTTCTGCCGGGTCAACGCGTATGCCGGCCTGGTTCTGGGCTACCTGCTCTTCATTCTGCTGGCAGCCCTGGTGTTCACGGCCCTGGAGAAGCCTGTGGAGACGGAGCTGAGGGCCGAGGTGGAGGAGCTGCGTCGCTCCTTCCTGCGGGACAACCCCTGCGTCCGGGAGCGCCGGCTGAGCGCTTTGCTGGGGGAAGCGCTCGCTGCTCACCAGAGCGACGTGGCGGTTCTGAAGGCCGACGGCAACGAGAGACGCTACGACTTCACGTCATCGCTCTACTTCGTCATCGTCACACTGACCACCATGGGTAAGATGCTCTCAAGGAATCTGTCGAGATTTAAAAACAGGGGCTGCAATGTTTTTCTGTTGATTAATTCTGTTCTCATCGCTCCATGTTGTGTCCCCGACAGCATCATTGTGATTTTGACTTTAAAGTGGTCAAAGTGGTTTGTATTTCTCCTCAGGTTCCGACTCTTACACCCCCAAGTCAGATGAGGCCAAGCTCTTCTGTATCTTCTACAGCGCCCTGGGGATCCCCCTCACCCTGTTCCTCCTCACCCTCCTCTCCAACCACCTCCTCCCCGCAGTCACCCACGCTCCCGTCCTCCACCTGCACACTTACTGGGGTTTGCCCTACACCCGGGCCGCCTCTGTCCACGCCGGCTGCCTCTCCGTGCTCGTCCTCTCCTTCCTGTTCCTCCTCCCGGCCCTCCTGGTGTCTGCCCTGGAGCCCGACTGGAGCTTCCTGGATGCTCTGTTCTTCTGCTTTGTGGTCCTGAGCACCGTCGGCCAGGGAGGAGACTCTCTGGGGAGGAACTGGGGCCCGGCGGCCAAGGAAACACTCCAGCTCCTCACCACGTGTAAGTGCAGATGTCCTTTCATAAGAAAGAGAGGGGGTGGAGACGAAAACCAGAACTTCAGGAAAAGTGAATATATATAAGGTCGACACAAACCCCTTCATGTCTGAGTTTTGCCACCAAGTGGCCAAAAAAACATTGATGCAGCTTTAAGAAAAGATCAGCACTAAAACCCTTTAATGTCAGTTATTGGACATGACGACAATGTATGAAAGATTGTAACAAAGGAAACGTCACCATTCATGGAATGAATTACATGAGATCACTCTTTTAAGTCAATATTTATACACACACACACACACACACACACACACAAACCCAAACACACACACAAACAATGCCTGGCTAAAAAAAAAAAGTCACCGCCTGGATTTAACTACTACTGCCTCTTGTACTAGCCTGTGGGGGCAGTGCTATGATCTGGGGTTGCTGCAGTTGCTCAGGTCTAGGTTCAGCAACGACCAGTTTCAGCAATGACCGGGTTATTCCATCAATGGATTTTTTCTTCCCTGATGGCACGGGCTTATTCCAAGATGACAATGCCAGGATTCATCGGGCTCAAATTGTGAAAGAGTGGTTCATGGAGCATGAGACATCATTTTCACACATGGAGTCCAGACCTTAACCCCATTGAGAATCTTTGAGATGTGCTGGAGAAGCTTTACGTAGCGGTCAGACTCTACCATCATCACTACAAGATCTTGCTGAGAAATTAATGCAACACTGGATGGAAATAAATCTTGTGACATTGCAGAAGCTTATCAAAACAATGCCACAGTGAATGTGTGTCGTAATCAAAGCTAAAGGCGGTGCAACCAAATATTAGTGTGTGTCCTTTCTTTTGGTTTCTTTTGGTCGGGACTTTTTTTTGGGCCGGGCAGCGTATTTGCATGTTGACAGGAAGGGCATACAATTTCAAATTCCGTCTCTCCACAGGTTACCTGCTGGTGGGCCTGGTGGGCATCATTACCTTTAAGGATACTGTCCTGCAGGTTCCCCGGGTCTGTGCGGTGCTGAGGCTCTTCTCTGGTCCGCAGTACGCAGAGCTGGAAGGCGTCCACCTCAATGAACTGACCCTGAGTGAAGAACACTGTCAGGAGGAGCCTCAGTACTCCCAGTGCATCTGCACCGTCTACTCCACTCCACGAGAGCTGACGGTCGCACACAGAGCCAGAACTTCAACCCACGAATCCAACTGACCTCCACGGCTGGACACCAGCCCGTCCGCTCAGCAGCTTCTGACTTGTGACCATTGTGTAAGTCAAGTGTTTCCATTTTTTGTTTTCTTTACACTACTTGCTGGATGTCAGCTGCGTTTAGTGATTGTTTCTGGCCACATGGGCGCAGTAGAACAAGCTGACAACATTTATATATTATATGCTTTCAAAGTTGATCCTGAACGGCTTGTTGAATCGCATATTTTCTGATCTCGGCCGAAAAGACACACAAAACCTGACTGTGTGGTTTTATTACCCAGATGTTCCAGATACCCAGATGTGTGTGCACCAGCACTGCGGGAATTCTTCACGGTACATCCCTCTCTCACATGAGCAGGTAGCAGGTACAACAAGTGACCACAAGGTGTCGCTGCTCACAGCTGCAGGTTGGTGTGGAGACCGACGCATGGGCTGATTTACAGACTGAATCCAAAATCACATATTGGATACACCCATTATTTTTGTAACTTATGGAATTGGCCTTGGCGGAGGTCTGCGCTCACCTTGTGTCCTTCTAGTTTCAGATGCTGGATCTTCTACTTGCCATGATGCAACTCGATAACTTTACATCAAACAGTCAGGGTGTGTTGACTTCAGTTTGACCTCCAAATAAAGTGTCTTATCTAATCTGAATAAACCGTTGGATTGTTGGATTGCGTTGTGGTTTTCTGACCGCCCCGTTAAATGCCCCGTCAGACTTCATGGTATCAACAGATGGAGACCTCAGCAGTCAATGTTGTGAGCGCAGGGGGGCGACTGTGGCTCAGTAGTGAGGATCGGTGGTTTGAACCCCGGTTCCACTAGTCCATGTCGTTGTGTCCTTGAGCAAGATCCTTATTGCTCCCTGTTGCTGTGTCTACGGTGTTTAGAGCAAAAATGTAAGTTTCTTTGGATAAAAGCGGCAGCTAATTGTAATGTAATATAATGCTGAGTGTACCCATGCTTCATGTTGTAATACAGCTGATTTATTCTTTGAGAGTACCACACTAATCACAGAGTTGATAAAGTAGAGAACAAGAGAGAGTTCACCCATGACACCATTCTTCTTCTTAGTCAAAATGCACATCAGCGGTCCACAGCTGGGTGGGAGAGAAGTTTTCCTTTAAATCATTAGGTCCTAAAATTTGTAAAATGCACTAAAAGACAAATCCAGAGTTATTATTCTTCCTCAGCGTGGCTAGGACAGCGTAGCTAGGAGGCAGGCTTAAAGGAAACACCAAGGAGCATACTCTCCTCCACAGCTCCTGTGCCGTGTTTGGTACTGCACATTTGGGAGTGAAGGGTACTTTTAATGAACCGTCTCGCTGAAGGTGCAGACTGCTTTACTAAGAGCCGTAACAGGCCTGTTGTGTGTTCCCTTCTCCTACTATGGTGTGTTTGTACAAGGCACAGAGGGCTGTGGGATGGAGCCACCGTGAGCTTGTGCCCAGCACTGCCAGCCCTCGCCCCTCCCTAATACACACAAACGCACACACACACGCGCGCGCACGTACACACACACACTCTCTCACTTATACTCATGTATGCAGTCATCAATCTTGTAAATTCACCTTCTTGTCAAGGGCAAAACATTTAGCTTTTAGGACTGAGATGCATGATATTTCCTAGTTATATGTAATTCTGCATCTTGTGTGAAGACATTGTTTTAATCAACGTGATTATTGTTGTAATTATTCAGTGAATGTGAAATGTTCTTATTGTAGCCCACTCAAAGTGTTCAAATGACCTGACTGTGTCTGACATGTCTGCTGTTAAATTAGCAACACCAATAAAGAGCTTGTAATTGGCTGTTCGGGTCATCCCAAAGGTGTTGCATGGGGTTGAGGTCAAGGCTCTGTTCAGGTCTACTTCTCCCGCATGAAAACTGGGAAATGTATTGTAGTTCCTCCCTCACATTAACGCACTCGCAGTGGATACATACATTGCTGCCATTTGCTACACAATTTTGGGAAGTTTGCTAATGTCTGACCCACAATCAAATGAGATGTGTTGAGGAAACTCTAGCTTAGACTATAGGCAGCAGCAGAGGAATGAAGACTCAGATCACCCTTTGGAGCTATTTCTTTCACTTCTGATAAAGCTAGGCTCACGGTTTCTCCGTGCTCATCTTCATCCAGCTAGACTACACGTGGCCAGAACCACACACTTGTCAGTTACAGCTTGAAAAAACCTGAAGTAAAACCAACAAACCAGCTAAGCAATGGGACATTTAATAAAGAATTGAAGTTATTTCAGTCATGAAGCAGAAAATGGGAGCTATCAGTAGTTTTGTTGGTGTTGCTTTTTCAGCTGAGTCACTCTTGAGTGCCTTCTTTGTCCTCTTCCTCCAGTCAACAGTCGGTAGCGCTGTGCTGAGGCAGGGACACAGATGCCTGATGGTCATGACAGCCATGTGATGGCCAGTCACCAGATTCATGAGCCTCCTCAGACGTGGGTCAAACACCGTGTCAAATACCGCGGACAACTGTTGCCTCTGAGACACAACCATGAACACCATGCCACCCCAAGGGAAGCTAACCACAACAGGATATCTGTTAACCTGCAGCTAATGCTAACACTACCACTACTGCTAACTTTAAAGCTGCGCTAAACAATATTTTTAGGGGAACGACCATTACTAGCTGTGTAAGATGACTATAAGTATGGTAACGGAATGGTTTAGCTTTTTCTAGCTTGTTTTGGTTTTGGTGTTAATGGATCTCGACCTGACTTTCTGTTTGCATGGTTTCCAGCAGCAGCTTTCAGACTCTACCTATCCAGTAGCAGGTGAACAATGTGGAGCCTTAAGCCGCTAAAAAGATAGATTTTGGTTGAAGGTGGCAGCATGAACAAAGCAAATTCTGTACTACATCGTTCAAAAAAAGCTAATGGTGTTTCTTATCTACTATATGTGTTCACAGACAATGGATTCACATTATTTATGAGTCCTCGACACAAATGATGTTCTTCAAAAGCAGCCAATAAAAAAAGAAAAACGGATTAGTTTAGATTAACAGCAGTGAGTCTAGTTTAAACTAGATATAAATAATCAAGATACAAATATTGTTTAATGTATAACTGAGCAGCTCAAATGTTACCAACTGATTAAAGAGCCGTTATAAGTTGTCATTGGGAGCATAGATTTGAGGTGGTACGGCCTTACCCTACCTACTATCGGCTTAGTGGGTTGTTTTCATCTAGTGAGCTGGATCAACCCAGTTTCTAAATTGTTGGGCCGTAGTAATTATGACGGGAGCAAGAGGAAGTCAGCTGGCGTATATAAAGTGCGATAAAGAAGTTGGGGTGGATGGTTCAAACAAACACAGAACCTTTACCCATTATTATTAGAGAAACCAAAGTCAACATGTTGACTTATTTTAGGTTAATTTGCGTACGTAACTTAAGTTATGCGACTTACTTAAATACTTATTTGACCTAAAAACATCTTTTCCTGGACCTAACCAAGTAGTTTTGTTGCCTAAACTTAATAAAGTAAAGAATTTCACGTTCAATTCTTATGTAAAGGACGTGTGTAAAACTGTTCACAACGTCACCAACACGCTACCAACCATCTGAAGCCCCATTGCAAACACCCACAGACACGCTAAGCAAGAAATGCTGAAGTACAGGGGTGTCAAACTCATTTTAGTGAAGGGGTCACGTGCTGCCCATTTTGATCTTAAGTGGGCTGGACCAGTAAAATCACAGCATAATAACGCATAAATAACGACAATATTTCTCTATGTTTAAATCATTGGTGAAGGTTTTTGGATGATGAACCCTATTTAAGGTCTGTCAACAAATAACTTCAAACATAAAGACCAAAAATTCAGACATTAGCCCACGGTTTATCTGTCTGGGCTCTCCGCTGCAGATTCCCTCGCTTTGTGATGCTTTTGTGACGCCACTTTTATGACATGATCCATTTTTAAGCAAGCAAAGGATTAGAGGTTCAAATCCCAGTTTTGCTGATTTTGATCTGAAAAAAAATTATATATATATTTTTTTTTCTTCCGTTGGACTGGACACCCTGGTGGGCCGGACTGGACGCTCTCGGGGCCGGATCCGGCCTGCGAGCCAATGTTTGACACCCCTGCTGTAGTAGCTGCCAAGAACACCCGTCCAATCCCCCCAAACATCCTTGCAAATACCTATCACAACACCGTCAACCGACCAGCGCTTCATTGTGTCTATTTTAACCACAGTTAAGTATCTGTGAACATAGCGGAGGATGTTATTTTTTATCTCATTTTGAAATCAGGAAAACATATTTATATATTTTTGATAACACGTATATTATGGTGTGTAGCGTCTACTCAAAGGTCATACATGTGACTGCCGTAGACTGTTGCCACATGGCCGCTGGGGCGGCACAATGTTCTGTGACCTTATTCATATTGCGGCGCATGCTCTTGCTGCCTGTCGCCGTCTGTGTGCTTCTGACGAACGGCTCACAGGTGTTTGGCTTAGCCGGGCTATATTTACAAAGGTCATAGATGGAGCTGTGAGGCATGACATCGGCAGGGATTTGATTACACCACCATTGGTTGATACATCTCAAGAACATGTTTATCCATACCGAGGAAGAAAGGTTTTTAACATTCCCTATTCCCTAAAATGTACACTTCAATACATTGCAATGCACTGGACTTCAAACAGGATGTACAACAACTGCTGGCTGGCCTGCAGACAGGAAATTGATTGTTGAAAAATTCCTTGACCTCTTAGTTGCTATAATGGGCCCTTCCCCCAAACTCCGAACTGATAAAAAAAGAATCAAGCTCAAAACAAAGCTGCTTTGTGTGTTATGTCTATTAACCATGAGATTTCTTAGATTTCTATATGCAGGGAAATCCCCATTTGAATCTGTCACGATGCATTCATGTCCAAATTAAGAGCTGTCACTGAAGCAAGAACCAGGAAATGCAATTCCCAGAATAGTTTCAGATAAACATGACCTCAACATGACAGAGCTTTGGCAAAACACCAACTTTAAAAAAAATGCTATTCCCACATGTGGAGACTCCCCTCTGCTCTTGCTTCTTTCTTTCTTTCTTTCTTTTTTTCTTTCTTTCTTTCTTTATTTGTACCGGCCCAAAAGCAGCTGTTTCCCAGCGTGCCTGCAGAGTAAACTACTGGGAGGATGGAGGAACACTGACAGGGAGGTTAGCTATCTTAACGGAAACACCAGGGACAAGCCTAGCAGCCGGATAAATCACTTAGCAACAGATGGAGACAGGATGTACTGGGATCACACCATGTGGCACTGCAAGAACGTGGAGCTGATGTTTTTCATAAGCAGCACATCTGGTCAGATCTTTTCCACCTACGTCATCAATACTATACTACAACATATTAGTTTAGTTCTTCTTCTGGTCTGTCTGGTCATGTGTAAGGCTTGATATTTGGCCCAATTGTATCTAGTGTGCAGTTCTGCAACAATCCTTTATGTAATGTAAGTGTAAGAAGTGGAGGTCAGGGTGGTGGATAGGCGAGTAGTACGTCTGCAGGCCTTTGCACACAAAGTCTGTTTGTTGTGCCTGTTTGAGAATAAATAAAACCTTGTGTTGTGTCAATCACGTTTACACACCAACTCCAAAACCTTCGTCCACCTTTAAAGTTTTCGGTAACAGTTACAGTTTTTAAAATGTCAAACTTCATGTTAAAAGGGTCTAACATTTATATAGGAGACCAGAAACCTGCAAATAACCTTCATCTTTTGATTAACCTTTACTTTGACGGTAAAGTTTAATCCTAACATTTAGAGTTTTTTAGTTGCTTAACTAGAAACTTACCTTAACCATAGTTTTTTCCCCTAACAATCATTTTCTGACCGATAAATTTCCATGTACAAATGCCGAAGAAAGTACAAAATATTTTTAAACGTTAAAGTAATAATACGACGCTGAATGTAATCTCGAAAGTTTCCCAATTTTTTTTTTCATTATTACGCAGATGACACCTAGCGGTATGTGTTGGAAGCGAACCTACAACGCTCAGCCAACAAAAACATGGTAATGTGGTTGCCTCTGACTCACTAAATTCAGAGTACATATTTCTCCATTGTTCTTTCAAAGTCAGTAGATGAAAATACAGTTTAGATACTTTCAAACAGACCTGAAAAGTCAGGTCTTTGTCCCCATGTTGGAGCTGTTTAGATTATATATATATATATATATATATATATATATATATATATATATATGAATAAATAAAGAGTTGTACTTCATGCATGTTTTGTTTGCAGACTCCAGACAAGGTGTGTCACACAGTGTGTCATTCAGAGTAATTGAATACCACTGTAGCTGTGAAATGAATGATCATTGTACTGAGGGATACTATCAGGCGGTGTAATGAGAAAGGTAGGGGCCCCAGACAGTTTCCTTTTGCAACTCCAAAACAAAAGTCCTATTTATGTGATGCATGATTACTAAGACCAATGTAAACGTTCCTCCCTGTAATGTACTGAATGTTTGGAACCAGATAAGACCACATTCAGAGGCTGACCCAGTTCTCAAGTTCCCAGACCCCAAAGGTTCTGCATCAGTGTTACTTCATATTTCAAACTACAAAATTATTTGTAAGCTTTAAAAATGCTACGTAGATTTAACCATGTGACCTGTGTAAACTGGACCCAACATACAGTATGTGCTTCAACCTTCTGAGTTAACCTTAATTTGTGTTAAGATTTAGGAAATTGCATGAATATACAGTAACTAATTACACTATGTAGAAACAACAGAATGTTTCCTCCATGCATGTAGATGTGTGTAATCTATTATTTTGAAGCTGCCCTCATCTATAAAGATATATTCAAGATTTGCATTTGAGGAAGGCCTCGTATTGTCATTTTTTTTAATAGACTTTATATTTGGGAACACAACGAGGGGGCTATACGATACAAATACAAATATCAACGTTTGACAAGACATCTTTAACTTTTATCATTCAGGGTTCGAACAGGGTGTGTGTGTGTGTGTGTGTGTGTGTGTGTGTGTGTGTGTGTGTGTGTGTGTGTGTGTCACTCAGGGGCTATATTATATTCACAGCTGCTCTATGAGTCAGATTAGAAATAGACTTTGGGCTAAACTGGAAAAGTCCCTCCAGCTAAGGTGGAGGGGGTAGAGGGAGGGGGGTGGGGGTTGAGGGGGGACTCATGACACGGGAAAAGTTTTCCTTTCACTCACACACATACACACACACACACAGAGGTAATTTCTATTGTGCAGTCAGTTCTTGAACATATCCTTAAACACAGCTTCATGGGAACTCACTAATCACTGTTTGGCTCGTCTCAGGTCTGTTTACGTCGTTGTCTGTTACACCTTAAACTCTTTGTACGTTCTGCAGAAGAAGGATTCAGACAAGGAGAATGTGTTTGCATTCATCAATACATAAAAGCAAAATACATCAGTATACAATAGTAACTTAGCTCTGATGAAACATCACTGCCCCAACTCTCTCAGCTCAAACCTCTAAAAAAAACCCCTCACTAAACATTATGGTATTTGGTCTCCAGTGGCTGTAATTTCTGTTGTATCATGTTGCATATCTATTGCTAAATAACTGTGTTTATTCATATGCCTCAAGAACTTCATCTTAAACGTCACAAATCAACAACATTCCATTATTATTGTTATTAAATTATCCCGCAGAACATGAAGTCATTGTGGGTGTGACTGCGAAGTTTAATGTCTCGCCTAACCATCTCTGCGAAGTGAAGTCAGCCACAAAACAGGAAGAAACCGGAAGTCCAGCAATTCAGGTACAACAATAAATGTTAAATACATTTTTATTATCATAGTTATTAAATCAAATATACAAACATTAAATAAATGAGCTCACGTTCAACATTTTCTTGATTCACCAGTTTAATCATTGACCATGATAAAATATTTGTACAGTTGGACTATTAGTTTATTTCCCTAATGTCTTGTTAATGTTTTACTGATTCAGGTAAGATCTGTTTTTTCACAACTCAACACCGATCCCAGACAGTTGTTGTATTGGAAGAAGAAAAATATTTGTTTAATATGTCATCTTGATGACGATGGTGATGATAAAGATTTCCCTTATTTGCCAGCTTGGCCCAGAATGTAGCTGTGTAGTACAAAATTCATCCAGACCCTGTACATTAAAGCATTATCTATTTCTCCGAAACTATTGTAAGTATTATTTATGCAGCTTGTAGTAATGCTACACCTGATTTAAACAATAAAATGAAGATTGGCCTAAATAAGTGAATAAAGGGCTTTGGTTTTCCAGAATGTTATTTGTGGGTGTATATTGAGGCATTTGGAACACCATTTCCACTTTTTTTGCCGGTAAAGAAATAAAATAATCCAGACTTTTGTACACACCTTTGACAACTTTAATTACAAAAATAAAATAGAAAAAGGAGCTTTATTTTGAAAGTCATCCTCTTCCGTTTCCTTGCTTCTTGCTGGGTAGCTTGACGCGTGCTCGCGAGGCGTGTGTTTGTTTTGTGGGCTGTGTCCGCCGGTGAGCAGAGGGACTCACCCGCGGTGAGCTGTCAGCGCGGCAGGTGGAGTTTCTCCGGTGAAGTCCCGGCAGCGGGTCCGCTCTCCCCTCGGCTTCACGTTGCTTCCTCCGGTCCGCGGGACAATTATTTGACGAGCCCAACCATGACTTCGGTGTGGAAGCGGCTTCAGCGGGCTGGGAAGAAAGCGTCCAAGTTCCAGTTTGCCGCCTCCTTTCAAGAACTGACGATAGAATGCACAAATAAATGGTAAGTAATGATTAGAGCCGCTTGTAGCGAGCTAACATGGTGGATATGCGTTGCGGTGCTTTGGTCCGAGCCAGCGGGACGTGACGGGGCTGAGGACGGGAGGAGAAGTGATGCCAAACTCCGGTCAGAATATGCACATTTTCCACAAAAGTCATGTACGCCACAGAAAGAAAATGGCATTGACCCTGTCCATAAGCTAACAAGCGGCATTGTTGTCGATAAAACAATGTAAACTATTACAAGTTCGTTTGTTGTTACAGCGTTATTACCTCCGGGTGAAAGCAACCAACCTAAACGGTTTCTAAAAGTTGATATTGACTGTCGCATAGATGAGAATAAAGATGACAACCCATCTGTGGAATGTGCTGTTAGAAACTGCACAGCTCTGTCATCTTAATCCATACTTATGTTAGTACTGGAGAGTTATTAACAATACATAATGACATGGTGATGCTCCTTCAGGGAGCACGCGACATTACTTCCGCGTCTGCTTCACGTTGAGCCCATGTAGTTGTTACCATGTGGGATGGCATCACGTTCACCACGCAGCAGTTCAGTTCTAGACCTGGTTGTAGGAACTACTGATCATTTGTGGAAGACCAGTCTGTGTGCAGGCGGAGAGAGGTTGTGTGTCATTGTCATCATCCTCACCATCAGAACCATCCCAGCTGTAGCAGTGAGATCATACATTTACATCCCAGCTGCTTCATGCCACCCCACCCACCAATTGCACACCAAGAGAGGCGTAGCTACTGAAGCTTTTCATATTGTAAAACAAACATTTAAATATCTTATGACCGTGTAAACACAGCTCTTATTTCAGGCATCTAACCAGAAACACACCCAACGATAAATGCTGACTCATTTCTGGGTTTTAGGGCTCATTCCTGCAGCGCTGTATATCTTCGGGGTTCAGACAGCTAGACAAAACTAACTCATGTGTAGACCGTCACTCGGGGTTGTATTTAATCTGTTCGGGCCCATTCCTTTCCTCTGCCAATACGCATATGCACTATGTGAGCCAATTTTCAACTGAAGGAATTAGGTCATCAAACCCTTACACAGGGAGTTCTGCAAAGGGCCAAATGGGGTGTTGTGGCCCTGGAACCGTTGTGACTAGTTAGTCTGCCTTAATGACGCTTAATGATGTGTGCTGGGAAACATTTTTTTGCAGTTTACTTTTATTTTTAAATCCATTTTTTCTCAATTGCATTTGTGACTGTTCTCTATCTGCATATCTGAAGATGCCACCTTGGGCCAGATCAGGCCATGAGGGGGGGGGGGGGGGGGGGGTCTGCTGGGCCCCTGTTTATTACATTTTAGAAAGATAACATGGGGCGTACTGATGGGAAACTTTAGGGTTTGAAGCATAATGTTCCCATCCAAAGCATCATTGGAGTGATAGTCTCTGCTCTGCTGGTTCCGACTGCTTCAGTCTTGCCCTGCCAGAGCTCCTTCCATACCATCCCCATTACTCACGGTGCAGTCAGCATGCACTCCTCCATCCAGCCCCGGCTTGTACGGCCCACCTTCCTGTCTCTGTTCTGTGCGATCCCAGAAGCCTCGCTCACACTGAACCAGTATCAACATGCTTGTGTCTGCTCGCCCTCATGGAGGGCGTTCATCGACACACGTTGATACGCCATGTTCTGTGCTGCAGTCATGCCCTCAGGCACACAAAGATGTTACACTATCTATACAATACATATAGGGAAGCAAGAGCAGGCTGCACATGATATACAGGACATATATAGAACAATGTACGTAATACGCTCATGACGGGAAGTTGTGTGTGTTTGTTAAATAGAGTTAAGTGGGATAAGTAAGTTAAAGATTGGACAGTATCTCAGGATTTTGACAACAGAGGACAACGTCTAGATTCAGTATCTGACAATCATGACTCATCATTATTATTATGTTTTGTCTTGAATTATCCTCAGATACAGAGTGTGTGACACTATGTGTTTTTTTTTAAGTCCAGTCATGATAATAACTACATTTGGGTTTACTTCTAGAGCCTGAACAAGACATTGTCCACACTGATATGTCAGATTACATTAGCTCTTTGCAGATAAATCAGCAATAACGCGTTTGTTTTTCCATCTGTAAAATATCCTGGCCTGTACATTTCTCGTTCACAAAAATAAATAAAACATAATTTAAGCTAACTCGATCAAAAATAATCACTTAGTATCTTAACATTTCCACTGAGTCATATTTTGATTTTGAAAGTGGACGTTTTAGTTTAATACATTTCATAATTAAGAGCCAGGCTTTCTCGTGTCTTGACACCACAGTGATGTGCCAGCTTTGTACCATCCTGCCTGTACAGAGGCCTGGGCTCAGGGACTGGATCTGGCAACCAGCACCACAGCCAGAGACGTCACGCCGATGATACGACATGTTTTCTCTTGTTTCTTCAATCCGAGCAGAACCCAAAATGCGAATCAGTGATTTGTGGTTTTTGGGAAGTTACAATGCTGGAACTATTTATTTGTCTTTTTTGTTGTTTTATAACAACAGCGTATGTAGGGCGACTGTGGCTCAGTGGGTGAGCGGGTCATCCTTCAATCCCCGGCTCTGCTAGTCCATGTTGATGTGTCATCGGGCGAGACACTTAACCCCAAATTGCTCTGTCAGGCTGTTCCCGTATGAATAGGTGTGAATGTTTCTTAGAGTCCTGACGGGCAGGTGGCACAGTGGTCAGAAGAATAGAAAAAAAGTCCATTTATCATTTATTCATGCATCAAATTATTTTGTGCTGTGTCTCTGGCTGTTTCCAGTTGTCATACACAAAAAGAAGTCTGGTTGTGTAGAAGTCTAGATAAAATCTCTTGATTTATTCCCTCAGTAAACATTGTAAACACGAGTTTATGTCTCAATCTCTAGTTTCAAGTCTTCTTCAATACAGCATGATGTTCATTTAGTAAATTATGGTCATTTAGATTCAAACAGACCATAAAGCCAGGGATGCTTTAGGGCGGGGCTATTGTGATTGACAGGTCGCTTCCACTATTACATGCATACTTATCGACTCTACTTCCCTCCTCCCCATTTCAGATATGGTAACTTCTGGTCATTGGTTGGGAAAAAAAACAAGATGGCGACCACCAAATTGTTGAACTCAAGGCTTCAAAATATAAGTCCACATACAATGACTGACGTCACCGTGACTTCACCCACTCTTAAATACAGTTCACTTCCACTTTTTAAGTACAGTCTAGAGCGTAAGAGGTGTTGTTAGTTATTTTCGTACTTTGGTTTATTTTGGAACTTTGATGGTCAATTCCATTCTGCACAATCGTTTGTGATGACATCACTCGTCAATCTTTTGGACGACTTAATTTTCTTCCTCATCGTCTCTAAAACAGATGCCTGTGTGCATGCGAGTAATCGCGCAATGCACAATGCAGCTCCGCCTGGTTCTGTTTTTAAAATAACTTTAATGAAACAAAAGTGAAAGTGAAGTGAACGAGGAGGCGATGTCTTCTGTCAGACTGAAAATGACCTAAATCACACGTACAAGTGCAACAAAGCCAACAGGAGAGTAGGGGAGATCTCAGCCAGTATACACACACTCACTCACTCACTCACTCACTCACTCACTCACTCACTCACTCACACACACACACACACACACACACACACACTGGCTTGAAAAGACGGCTCATCATGCAAAAATAATTGAAAAGACCAGTGTGGGTTTGTAGAGGCTTTAAGTTTGTAAATAAAAGTCCCAGTGTTTTTTACTCCATGACAAGAATGTGTGAAATGTGGATCAGCTAGCTGGGCCACCTCCCTTAACTGATTAGCAAAAGCCACCTACATTGGAGTGAGAGTTCAGACTGGGAAAACTATTCAGAAGAAGCATGATCAACAACCTCCCTCCCACCGTTCAGGATTCCCTCATATGGTGAAGCTCCAACGCCCCCATACTTCCAACTGATGGAAACAAGCACTTGATTTGTTTGCAGCAGGTGTAGGATTGATATTAAGCTTCTGTGAAGATCAGCGCTGCAGATGTCTATTTCTGTTCTCTCTCTTATTCACTCTCACTCTTTCGCAACCTTTCTCACCGATCCACATGTTAGTCATGAGAGTCATGCAACATGAGCAGGAGGCCTGCTGCCCCGAGTCTTTAAAGGCCAATACTGACAATATGGATTCAATACGCTGTGGATGGAAGCTGCCAGTACTGTAGCTGCCAGTCGTTTGTGTTATTTCTAATTCTAGTTTAATACAATTTAGGCTTTTTATTGTAGTTTTTATCAGTTATTTCTCAAGTTCGGTATTCTGACTGTTGCCATCTTGGATTACCTGTGTGGTTGTGGCACTGTCAATCACAAGGTAGCCCCGCCCTAAATCACACCCCGATTTATGGTCTATTTGACTCTACATAAATCATAATTTACCTAATGAACATTATGATGTATTGAAAAAGACTAAAGAGATTGAGACATAAACACATGTTTACAATGTTTACTGCGGGAATAAGTCAAGAAAGCAGTAGAGTCATTTTCCATAGACTTCTATACAATCTGACTTATTATTGTTGTCATAAATTGAGTTTACATCCAAACTTAGCCATTATTTTCACAGACTTTACAGAAAATCATCAAAGAAAATGAATCATGAGGATGAGAACATAAGGAGCTGCAGCGATAAACAGCTGGTTGGGTTTATTCTGCAGTCAGGGCAATTAAACCAAAGAAGAGGACACAACAAGATGAGGTAATGGAAACAGTGGGGAAACCATGTGGAAACCATGACGGAAATGGGACATCTATGTTTGAGTCATGTGTTCATTTGAATAAGGTTACAGTCTCTTGCTCACTCTGCAGATCTCTTGTTTCTCTCTCTACTGTTTCATGACAGGTCGGAGCTCTGTCTCTGTTTGTCCTGTTTCAGTGTTAAAGGAATGGACTCAAAGCACTTCATGTCGTCATTCACCCACTGATTGTAGCTGCCATTCAATGGTCAAGTAACCAATTAACATTACCACACATTCTGGAATGGTGTATGAATGAATTTGGAGTTAAGTGTCTTGCCCAAAGACACATTGATTTGGGCTATTTGAGCCGGGGATCGAACCACCAATCCTCTGATTGCGTTGATCCTTCTCTACTACTGAGCCACGATGGCCCACACAGATGTTAGTTTGATATAAAAACCCTAGCGTGGACTCACCCCCGACATCCCTTGAGCCGGTTTGTGATCCACTCGCACGTTTACAGTCCCTGATAACGAATCAATGTTTATTCATTCCCCACATGAGAAGCATGACGCCGCATCCTGTTTCATTACCGAGTGTAGGGGGAAAAAATCATTGGAACGGAAACGTAACGTGGCCTCGGGCCTCAACTCCATCTTGGTTGTGTTCCTCCTCCGTGCATACCGTGTTCTCAGGATTATGTAAGAGTGAGGTCCCAGCCCCTGAAGGGAAGTCATACGAGAGGTCTCCCACTACTCCGATGGAATGTTTTCAGTGTTTACAGCATCTCCCTCCCTCTCACACGCAAGCATTCGCCCAATCAGAGCTGTTTGTCCTCAGGAGACGACCTCTCCATCAATGACTTCTTGCTCACAGTCACAGGATTTCATTTTCTCCTGGCAGAGCCCTTCCTCAGTGTTCTGAGCCCGTCTCCTCGGCCCGTGCCATTCGTCAGACCACAGTATTATTAGATCACATAAAATTAGATGATGGTTTATCCCGACCGCCGTCAGATGGATCGCCATAGAACCTTAGGGTTCCCGCAGGATGAACTGCTATCGCTTCAGTGATCCCCCTGAATTTTCGTCGGTTTTCTTTGTCATTGTGAGCGTGTTAGCATGCTGACATTAGCCCAAGGCAATGCAATGCTGTCCCTGTGTACAGCCAGAGCTGCCAGTATAGCCCTTAGGATGGGTCGAGAATGATTCACTATTTTCTACATAGTACATTATATTCATCATTTTAAATGTCCACATCCTCAGTATGAGATTCATACACTTTTAGCACATTTAAAAATTGCCACAACGCAATGAAAAGAAATAGCACCCCCGTCAGTGATAATGCAAAAATTATTATGATTCTGACATGCAGCACTAAGTAGTATTAATACGTCTCCAGCCAAATGATACCTGCAATTCAATTATTTTTGTGCCCAGATCTAGAAAAATTACTATTTGTTTGGTTTTGCTTGCAGCCAATCACTGCAAGCTTTCTTTGATTTAATGCGGCCTGTGATTGGGTTACTACACCGGCAGCAAAAAGCTATGCAGTCGGTGTTGTGTCGGGCAGCAACACCTGGTCACAAAAGATTGAAGATGATGCGGAAGTGTCTAAAAATTGCGGAAGTGTCATTATTTCTACTGTCGAGCAGGGGGCGAGTCCTCTGGTTGTATAGAAGTATTTGAGAAAATGACTCTACTTCTCTCTTGATTTACTTCCTCAGTAAACATTGTAAAGTTCATGTATTAATCGCTTTAGTCTTCTAGTACATTATGGTCCATTTAGAGTTAAATAGAACATAGCATAAGTATGCTTTGGGGCGGGGTTACCTTGTGATTGACAGCCGCTAACAGATTTGTATTAGGTGCAAATATGAATAATATTCCAGAATAATTCTGCTCACTGGTTGCAAAAAGCAAACATGGAGATGAAGTTGACAGTTTGACGTGCAGAGATGCCACCAAATTGTTGGGAAGTATGGCGATCATACACACTTGTAGCTTCTTATGAAAATGAATGTAGTACTGAATCTAGTGAGTGTTGAATGAAGTACTTTATTAGAAATGTCGTGTGAAACTTACCAAATGAACACTCAGGAAATCCCTAAGGACCTACCCACCCATCTATGCTGCGAAAACACACTGGTTTTCA
Organism: Clinocottus analis; assembly: GCF_023055335.1. NCBI lineage: Eukaryota > Metazoa > Chordata > Actinopteri > Perciformes > Cottidae > Clinocottus > Clinocottus analis. The sequence continues at coordinate 11,188,231 of NW_027175943.1, forward strand.
CTAAGATAGACAAAACACTACCCGGCTAAAAAAAACTTAAAACTCAGTGATTTCTTGTTGTGTACTGCAAGAGAACAACACGGAGAGAGCAGAGGAGACGGCAGCTGTTCAGTTTTACATAGTATACACGTACACAGAGTACATATGTTGTTTTTGTTCTGAAAACTGTTCTTGAAAAAACAAAACTGAAACATGCACATTGTGTAAACATTGGGAAAAGTTTTTTCTATCGAACATATTTTCAAATATATTGTAAATATTTTGTTTGAAAACAAAAACTTTTTCATTTTTCATTTGCACACCCTATGAATCTTGATCTGTAATATGAAGTTACTCCTCAGTCCCATTTTATCTCAGTCCCTCTCTCATTTTGATGAAAGTAGTGACGGGCAACAAAATTTGGTATTAGACATTTATTTCCATGTATCTGTAACTTTATTCATATTTTTCAATGCTTTTGTGAGCCTAATACCTTGAGTAAACCAATTTCCATCACCAAAACAATTCGTCTACATGAGTAAAGTTATGTTTTCACAAGAAATTTCCCAAATCGAGATTACATTTTTCATCTTTAGGGACATATTTTCTCTTTACACTTGTGCATAAGAGCAATGGTGCCTCATTATATAAAGAGCTGAGATTGTTCTGATACATGGATATGTATCTGATATACAAGTGCCTTTAAAAGGTAAATTTAAGAAATTATATAAAATCAACAAAATTACCTCAGTGAGTCTCTCCAGAGAGTTAAGAGTACTGGTAAGGTCATCTTAAAACGATACTCAACCCTAATCCTACCATTGATTGGATCCTTAATTCTTCACGATAGAGCATTATTTATGTATTCAAAAGGTCAACAGTCACACTGAGAAAGGACCTGAAACATCTTTTCACAACTTGTTTGCATATCTATCTGCATGCGTGTGGGAGTAATATTTCTGTATGTTACATTCTTGCTGGTACGGAGAAGGTGTTGATGGAGGAAACACGGGAAACTAACTAAGATGTTATTTGTGCTCTGCTGTGCAGGCAACCAGACAAACTGAGAGTGTCTTGGATCAGGAGAAGCCGACGTCACAGCACAAAGGTACGAAGCAGAGACCGACGAGACGAGGTTCATTTAGATCCATTCAACTTGACCAGTTGTCTCTTCAGAGCTCCTGCAGTCGTTTTGGTGAAACTTCAAATCTGGATTTGAATGATTCCAAAAGGGTCCTTAATCTGCCTGTATTTATTGTCGAGTTGTGTTTTATGTCAAAACTGCATTGTCAATTATGTTGTGAGGGAACACATTTTTGTTTTTTATATAGGCCTATCACAAGTATGTTTCAAATGAAAGTCTACATAGTGAGGTGGCCAGTGTGGATGTATGGGTCAAACACAGCCGGGACTTTCACCCAGGAGACCGTTGTTCATGTTAGGTCTGAAACAAAAAATCCATTCTGACTCAATACGCAAGTTACTACATTTTTGCAGCCAAACCACAATCTGTTACTAAACCTACCAAATGATGTTTTTGCCTTTTCATTTAGTTCTGTTTCAATTCACAAGTTAACTGTCGGGTTCAAAACTGCGCCCGCAAATAGCTTTCCCTCAACTTTTCCATAATTAAGAATGCAGTTTAGTTGTGTAGTCTTGGTATGTAAAGTGTGATCTTGAATGCCCCGTTTGTGTTATGTCTTCTATCAGCTCCACAGCTGGCAGCCAGGGATCAAAAACCCCTACAGAGGCCTGGTGCTTTGGCAGGTTCCAGAGAGTTTAGACATCACTGTCACACTCTTCAAGGTATGAGCTTAAGCCTGGAAGTGGCAGCGGCTGATCAAATTAGTTGGGTTACAAATGGGAAATGCACAACCTAATTTATTCGCCTATTAACAGGAACCAACTGCAGAGGAGTTTGAAGACAAAGACTGGACTTTTGTCATTGAAAATGTGAGTCGGGAGGTTCTTTCATTTAATTGAGTTTAAATTAGACAACAATACATTCCCAGGAAGAAGGATTTCTTTTCTGTGTTCAACTCAACCTCCTCGTCCATTGTTTTCCTTTATTAGGAGACAAAAGGCCGCAGGAAGGTGCTGGCATCCGCAGATGTCAACATGAAGAAGTTTGCCAGTGCCACGCCGGCCCAGTACGACGTCACGCTGAAGCTCAAACCGCTGTCCGTCAAAGTGGTGGAAGCGACGCTGAAACTGAACCTGTCTTGTGTCTTTCTCAAAGAGGGCAAGGCCACGTAAGTCATCAACCCAACAGCACGTTGACGGCATTCACTGAAAGCAGTGTCGTTTAAAGACCAATCCTGATATTTCATGGCCATCCAATGCTTGAAGAGGACTCTTGTTCTACTCCACAGAGATGAGGACATGCAGAGTCTTGCCAGTCTGTTGAGTATGAAACAGAGTGACATTGGAAACCTGGATGACTTCATTGACAGTGATGAAGAAGGCGGTGAGGAGAGGAGGGCCAGCTTTGGACAAGCTACTCATGTTACTGGTAAGAATGGGGAAAGGGTTGGATCCCTTTAGTAAGTACACCAAATTAACATGCAGTGACAGTCTGAGGCGTTCAGCAGCTACTTGATCCAAATACTGAACTTCCTGATTCAAAAGTATAAAGCCAAACTATTGATATATGCTGAATGAAACTTAAACTGAACAAAGCTATTATGATAATTGAATTGAAGAGCCATCACTCAGTTGGAGTTGTTGGGACAACAAAAAATCAAATCACACATGATCTTTGACTACAAACCTGGTGAACCCTGGGATACAAACCCGTCCAATCTAAATAGTCTTCTCTCCTGTGTTTATGATTTAGGAACAGTTAAAGTATGCCAAGATACTCGTTCTAAATTTATTTTTTATTTAAACAAATTTAATCTGTGATACGGGTGCAAAAAGTTTTTCCTGGTGACATTAATAGATTTTTTTGTTCATCACCACTACCCATTGTTCTAAACAGGACTAAAAATGTTCACCTGGACTAAAACATGAGCGCTTGCTAAAACCTGCTAAAACACAATATATATTTAGGTCAGAAGAGACTCATATATAAGACACATACGTCTTATATATTTGTATCTCTCCTGACCTAAATACATCTGTACTCTAAGTACACAGAGAGATGAAAACTCCCTTGGATGAAAACCTGACAAACTTTTTTTCCCTCCAGTTTTCCAAAAATAAGAAGTGAAAAAAAAGAATTTACCAAGATTTTTTTCGCAGAAAAAAAAAATGCAATTTACAAAGATTATCTTAGCATACCCCCCCCCCCCCCACCTGTACTCCATAAACACAGGAGAATTCCGACTGAGTGAGGTTTTTTTTTTACTGTAAATGTACTCCTGTAATCTGAGAGAATATCCAATCTTCTCTCTGGTATACTTAAAACTCTAATCCTGTATATTTTGAGCATTTTCTCTGAATTCAGCCCCCTGTCCACTGCTCCATTCCAACACCAGTTGTACTCTGCACATGCTCCCAAAAATACAGTTGTGTTGCTGTGCTCGATGCTGCAATTTGCAGCTTCCACTCTTCAAGGTCTAATTATTTGTGGCCAAGACTTCCTTTTTTCTGTTACTTTTTTAAAAACTTTTTTTCTCAGGCTGCTACTTCCTCTTTTCTTTCCTATTTGAAACCCAGTTCCCTTTTCCTTTAATCTCTCCGTCTGGTGTTCCCTTTTCTCCCCGTGACAGCCTCGGCCTCCTCTAGCATGAGAGTACAGGACCTGGCTTGGAGGCCTGTAGTTGAATCAGGCTCCACAGGTAACTGTCTGCCCAGAGATGTATCTTCCACTTTCCTGATAGCACACATTGCACAGTTTAATAACATTATTCATGACATAAAAATAACAAACCCACCATAGTCCATTTTAAAAAAGCCACTCTTTCTTCATGCCTCTTCCCCTTTTTACTTCCTCTATGTTTTTTACACATTTACAGCAAAACCTCATTACCACAACCCCACTTTCACCTCTTCATCTTGTATTCTGTTTTACTCCTCGTATCATTCTTCTTTTCATTCAAACCTTCATTAATTCCCTCTCTCCCCATCTTTCTCCCTTCACCCTGTCCTTCCATCCTACTCGTCTTCACCCGGTAACCTCAGAGATGGATGGGAAAACGTCCTGTGGCATTTCCTCCGCCATCTCGGCTCCATCTCGTCCTCCTCTGCCTGAACCCCCAGACCTCTCTGTTCCATCCTATTTATGTACACGGCCACCAGGCATTACCCAGCAGGCTCGGCCCTCCCCCTATGCCTACTCTTTGCCAGCCTTTACACGTGCTCACCCTCCTGCGCTTCCCAAAATCTTCCAGCCTACAGCCGGATCAGGTATCGCTCAACAGATATTTCTGCTCATGTGTGTCGCTTTTCACTTTCAGGGGCAGATTATTTTGGTAGATCCTTTTTTTGTTAATTCATACTTTTTAGTATTATCATATTTACACAGGCTCAATTTGTTTTCCGGATAAAATTACAATACAATTTTTTATGACATGCACTGTAAGCCCTCGATTATTTTTTTACGAAAAAAAAAAACAATTAGAAAGGGTGATTGAATAAAAAAACTCCATTTTTGTTGCAATTATTTGAGACTCTGGCGTAACATTTATTGAAAATGACAGTAAATATTGTCAATTCATATAAAGTGAGGAATTAATGTTGTTTCACACGCAAATAGCCACACAAAGTGAGAACCTCACTTTCTAAACTTAAAGATACAGACATGTCTCCTGTAAGGCTGGTACTGTTGCTGAGTGAGTGAAGTTATAGATCCCACTGTTACGGTGGGTCGAGGGTTGGACAAACAGTCCCAGTTATATTCCATAAAGAAATCATGTATGCCCTGGAATCAAATAATTAGAACAAGCCCGTGACTCTCAAACATGGGATCTTGATGTCCTGTTCACGGTCCATTCTTACTGAACTAGTTTCTTGTCTTGTGGCTTCTCTTCGGCCACATTCAGACAGGACTGTTGCAAGGCTGTGAAACCGTTGATTGTTTGTGAAAAGGAAAGCGTGTCTGTGGTCATTTATTTCTATTTTCTGTTTCCTCCCCACTAAGCAAAAACCTTCACTGCAGATGTTTGAAATTACAATATAAATTGTCCCGATGACAGAAATGTAGTAGTCGATACGGATAGAGGTGAAATTAATACCTAATCCAATGGCTCTCATGACATCCCATTCTGTTTGCAGTTTGGTTGACTGTAATCTTGCAACTCATCGACTATCGTGACGACGTTTTAGCTTCTGGGTAAAACGGCCAAAACTTTTGAGAAGGATTATCTGCATTCTTGCAGGCTACAAGACACTTTACTGCATGACACCCCTATTCCTGGGTTCAGGTGATATTTGGACAAGACATAATGGATATCCAGGCCTTCCTCTTCATTGGCCATTGTCTACAGTCAAATTAGCAACTTTAGATGCAGAGAATGACTTTGAGATACAACTGTTAATTTCTAATGAAATTTAATAAAAAGCTAAATTGTCATAAGATAACTTGCGATGGGTTCCAGTGTCTTCCTCCTCTTTTGCTCTCCCACACGGACTGTTTACCTGCAATCCAACCAAAGACTACTCAAACCTGATTGATCAATAATCTTCAGACTATAAATAGTCACGTCCAAAACCAAAATCTTGTCTCATTGCCGTGTGATTATGCCCTCATTTGTCATATGCCGATATCTGTTTAAAGGTTTTAGGTTGGCTGGAAACATTCTGTGTATTTCTAGTTTCACACCATTGTGCTGTCTTTTGGTTTGTCTTTCCGCTCTCCCCTTTCCTCTTACTTTCCCGCCACTTCCTGTCCATCCTCTGTGGTCTTCCTTTAGTGCCCAATACAGCTCCTCGAAGGCCCCATAGCTTCCACAGTGACTTCTCTCCAGCCGAGGGCCTGGAGGCTTTCGCCACCTTCACCCCTTTTAAAGCCACCTCCACCTCTTCCCTCTCCTCCTCCCCCTCCGATCCATCTCTACGCTCTCCCACATTCACTGATACCTCACAAACAGGTATTGCGTGAGTCCATTCAAAGTGGTAATTGGTTTCTAATTGATGAGATGACACAAAATACGGTGGAAGGTGCTTGTTTGTTGGCCTTGATTTGCTTCTGGGATAATGCTGCATTCACACACAAGACAGACATGAGCTCCTACTTCAGCTTTGATCTTATAAATATCTGTGTAAAACATCTTTGGCCTTTGTAATACATATTACATCTATTATTAACTATAATAAATAACAACACTTAGCAACTCATCTTTTTCTTTTTTAGAGCCTGTTCAAATTGTTCTTTTAAATCACAATCATGCAGCATTAGACCATTTCTTCATCCCTACTTTTCTTTAAATCTCTCCGTCTTCCTCTCGCAGCCTGTCCCAGTGCCTGGAGAGCTCAGGGCTTTCCTTCTTCTACACCCTCTTTCTCCTCCTCCTCCTCCTCCTGCTCCTCTTCAGCTCCTCTCAGCTCCATCCCTCCTATACCTCCACCGCCTGCTGCTTCCAGACAGCCCAAAGCTCGCATCTCCTCCGCGGTAGAGCTAGGCTCCGCCCTCACGAGGCCCACCAGCCTGCCGTCTGCCCCCGAGACAGGTACAGGGTCGGATCCCGCTCAGTGGCCGTCCATGCACCTGTTACTACGCATTTACTCCTGTTCCTCCCTCCTCCCTCCATGTTCGTATTTCCCTTCTCCTTATTTCGTCCCAGCTTCGTGGCAGAGTGAATGGAGGCCTCCTAAATCTCAGGCGCCTCTAGCACAGCCTGCCTGCTCCCCTAAGTTTCTGCATCTCTCTGCCAATGATCCTGGACAGCCTGCAGGGCTGCAGAAAAAGCAGAGAGAGACGCCATGTAATTCTGCTCTACCTCTCTGCTGTGCTGTGTGTCTCACATTCCATGTACTTGTTTGTAGCATTTGTTCATCCTTCAGCCTTAAGAGGAGTTCACAAAGAACAAAGAATTCTGCTGTTTATTTTATCTAGACTGACATTGCCCAAACAGACAGTAGTAGAGCTGTCGAGACGTTAAGTAATGACTGTTGTTTAATTCCTGCTGCCACAAATACTCACAGAACACCTGATGTGGATTAAAACGCCACAGAAAATAGTCCCCATCAGACGCACAATGTCTTCCTGTTGTTTGGTAAAAACTACACATTCACAGGATGTTTTAGAAAATGAATGAGTTGAGAAGTTGAGAATGGATTTCCAAAGCTGTTTTTAAAGATTTACATCTTCATAGGAACCAAATCTCCACGCTGTTACTTTGACACACATCGTGCGAGCTAACGAGAGTCACAACTACGTCTTGTCAGATATTGTGTAACAGGCAGCAGAATTCTTTATATGTCGGCCATTTCTACAATGCATAAGATAGTTACACATCCATCCGTCACTAACAGTCGCTTATTCGGGGCCGGGTCGCGGTGGCAGCAGGCCAACTTCCCTCTCACCCACAACATCTTCCAGCTCATTCTGGGCGATCCCGAGGGATTCCCAGGTCAGCTGGGAGATATAATCCATGTGATCCATCCATAACAGAGTTCTAATACGTTTGAATGTTCTTACAGCTCTGTATAGTCATAGATATAACAATATAACGAGAATCATCACATTTGATATTGATAATACTTTACGATAGCTGGTCACTTAGTGGCTTCATTTACCAACGACCACCCAGAATAATATCATTAGAATGTTCTACAACTATGGGAATTATAACACCCTAAAATCCTTTTTTTAAATCCCAGTGAGTGACCAGCAATTCTGAAGTATAATGATACTTGACCTTTTATGTAAAATGCTTTATGATAAGGTATGAGCATTGTTATAAAGCATTATAGATATTTATAAGACCCAAAAACTATGACTAGACAGAGCTTTAAGAAAACTATGACGCATCGTAAGTATGTTTATATTGCAATATAGACATACTGTTGGTGTTATAAAGATTGCCCTGTATGTAGTACATTAGCACAGTGGTCAAGATGTATGTGAAGATGCTCTGTGAAAACTGGGCTAACCTTAGTAGTTTTTGTTTCTCATGGTCTTGTCATTGCATGTACCATAAACATGCAGAACTAACACTAGTGAAATGCTTAATGGATTCTTGAAAGCACATGATGTGTCATTGATATTACACCTTCCATTCCCTCTCCTCTTCTCCTCCTTCCCATCACCCCTCTGCCCCATCATGTTTCCCCTCTGTCAGCTTCATCCTCTTTGGAGCAGAAACCCCAGGGAGGGTCTGGATTCGTTCCTTCCTGGAGAGCCCAGGGCCCCTCGACACTAGAGACCCTCTCTCCTTCTCCTTTAAGTCCTTCTTCTGCTCTTGTGCTCTTTGGGCCTCCTCCTCTTCCTCCTTCCTCTCAGCCTCATATTTCCCAAACTGCCACAATCTTCCACAGTGACCAAGACGCAGGTACAGAATCAAAAAGGAACCAAGCTGTGTGACTAAAGCAAGCACACGTCTCCCCCTGCTGGTTGTTTTCATTAAAGCAGTGAAACACTTAATAAAGAAAACATACACGAGTGCCATATGAACCTCAATCTTATTCCGTATAATTCCTTCTATGCTTTTCTTTTGTTCCAGAATTCAAAAGACAGTTAAGCACGCTGAGTGAAGAGGACAACCAGGGTACGACTCCCACAAGTGAGCGTGAACACACAACACAACAAGTAGAATAAGTGACCCCTTCAGGCAGTGACTGCATGGCTAACTGTGTGTCACTTCCTGCTGTTCAGCCCCTGATCCCAGAGCGCCGGCCGGCCGGAGGCCAGAGTCGTCCAGGGCTTCAGAGCGGGAGAGAGACGCACGTTTTGGATTTGAGGTTGTGAAGGCATCAGCAGGGTAAGTCCATATGACAGGTTTGGTGTTTTTTAATAATATATGGTGTGGTTGGCATGGCTCTAAAGGACTAATTCCGCCACTGATACGCCGATGAGGTTAATGGCATCAATTTGTGGTGTTGAATGTATTAAATGAGGAGTTCGCTCATAACAGCTGAGGAAACTCTCTCCAGGGGTCGGAGCTGAGAGACCTTTATTCTCCTATTCATGTGATAGGGTTGAATGGGATTAAAAAGCTTGTGAGAGGACCTTGATTTGGCAAACCTTTGATTTATTTACAAAGCACTTTTTAAAAAAAGTAACAAAAGAGCTTCATAAAATCATTGAGCAAAACAAATATAGGCAGAAACAAAATAAACAAAAGAAAATAATTATCATACATGGCAACATTATTAAATAAATGTAAAAAATATAGACACATAAGTGTACAGAAATACACAAATACATTTCACATTTATATTTTTAATGTCTCAATTCATATGTGATTTATATATTTATGGTGAGAATTTCGCATTACAACACATAATGTTTGTACTATTCATTTACATAATGTATTATAATGTATTACTATGTATTATTATTCATTTATACATTATATAATGTATTAGAATGGGGAAGCCAAAGTAAATGAGTAATTAGTGAAGAACCTAATATTAATTTCAAAATTACTGGAACTTGTTTGTTTGAAAAAGGACTCCAAAGGAGTGTCCATTCTGCTAGATATGTTACCTGTACGAAGATCACAAGGCTTTCGCTTGTTTCGGGGATTTACTTTATTCCCTCTAGTCATCAAAACACCTTAATGCAGCTTTCACAAAGACTCTGTCTACACAAGGGCCACGCGACATTAAGGTACATAACTCACATAGCGTGTTTGGCATGGATTTGCCATTCGTGGTAAGGCTTTGATTAGCAGCTTTGGCTTTTAGATGCTTTATGTTTGGCTTTTATATGCTTTATTTGTTTGGCTTCAAAGTGCTTCTGGGAATGTTTCAAAGAATTCTGCTTTGGGAGTAATCAGAAGGGACTCGACCTCTAGCAACGAGGGCTCTTCATTTACATTTCTTCGTTTTTAGCTGATATGAACGACATAGCCCTGCAACTTTTGTCTTTCGGTTTATTTAAACTGGAATTTATTTTTAGGGATTCTGTTATTCTGCAGTACTGTTGTTTGTATTTTTGTTATTGGATAAGAAACATTTTCCAAAAGGTTTAGTGTGTTTTATGCATGTTTGTATCATGAGGGGGAAAACACATATAATAAATAAGCAAATGTTTGACTACCAAAATTGTAAACCAGACAAACTTTTTTTAACTGAGTCGTTCAATATTCGGGTCCAGTGCTACCATTCAAATGTATTTGGAATGGTTTGCATGTCTCCCGACAGAAGGAAAATATCTCAGTTTGATATAAAAAATCCTTAAATATATTTTACTGTAAAATCTGGTGAAGCAAGACTGTGGTACCCTCTGTTTAGCATATTTTACAGCTTATATTATGTGGCAATGTTTTAGCACTGCGAACATGTATCACTACACTGCTTGTTCAGCTGCTTGTGAAATTGCATAGAATATGGGATCATCAAAAATATTTTTTGTACGTTGACAGTGCCAAGTTTTCGGGCAGTGTTATTTCAGTGTGTTATTTAAAAAGGCTGCGGCTGCTTGGCAAGGCCTGGTTCTTCGTTTCGTGATGTATCACAAAATGCTTGTTTGGTTCGTGGTTTGAATCTCCTGTTATCTTTTGTAGTTCTATGTCACATTGCTCTTTTGCTTGTGTGCGAATATGGCCTGGATATGGACTGGATATGGACTGCATTACTGCGGTGGAGACTTTCCTTACGTCATAACTTTGATCTTCATGTGTTTGTCCCTCAGACCTGAGTCTATGGCCTCACTTCTGTCCCTAAACCCAAGAAAGCCAGTAGCCCAAGGGTTAAAATATTTTGAGATGCCAGAAGCACAGATGAATCAAACAGAATTAAGGCCAACAAGGACATTCCCGAGCATTCAGCGAACAGTTCCTCCCTTCACTTTGGCACCTAAACTAAACCCTGATTGTCAAGATTATACCACTGCTTCAGTGGCCAAACCAGGAAGTCACTTGTCCATGATGTCCATTCAGTTAGGAAATTCAATACCCGTTCAACACATACCCCTTTCTCCTACCAATCCCCAACCAACTTCCAGATCACTACAGGGACCTTTGCTGCACTCTCCTAAAATTGCTACAACCTCTGACACAAAACCAATAGCAAGGATAGGATTGGCTCATAAAAAAGAAGCTGTAACTATGGATTTGGGGTAAGTGTAGCTTGTTACTCAATCAGTGCTATCCCCATTCCAACATGTAATACTTGCAATGCAAAAGTAAATCATGAAGATTAACGATAAGTCAATGTTGTGTAGACTTTCAAAAAAGCTTTGTTAAGGACTACAGTCTTTTTTTCCTGACATCGAATTTTGGTATACTTTATTCCTTCAGAAATGAGAGAATGGCTGCTCAGTCTGGAGAATGGTCCATTGCAAAAAACTCACATCAGAAGAAGCAACAAAAAAAGACTCAAAGAATAAGCCCTGCTGATCCAATACCCATGATGGATAAGAAAACAGTATACAACATGAATGCCCCAGATCAACGCACTTCAAGATTGGACTCTTTTGGGTTTCTCTCATCACAGCAAGATGCAACAGACAATTTATCTAAACAAAGAGAAGAATTTAAAGTAGACTTTGCATCATCTTCCACCAAAAGCGTTCATGTGCATGGTTTTGACCCACAACATTGTATGGAGAAAGAGAGAACTGAAAAAGTTGCTTGGTCCATGGATAGGAAACCCTTGTGTGAAAGAGATAGGAGCATCACACAGGAACTTGTGTTACCTAGCGCTGAAGCCAGTGGAGAAGAAATGGGCGTGTACATATCTAAGGTGGAACTCGGTCAATTATGTACAACATGGAGTTCTTGTTCTCTTTTACCGTCCACTTTACAGCCTGAAGTTCAGATTGGAGCATCTGTAGGCATTCCAAGTATGATTAAGTTACAATCAAGCTGCCCACTATCTTCCAAGATTCCTGGCATGCCATCTCTAAATCAGTCAGAAATTACAGCTTGGCCTAATAGGAGGTTAATGCCTCAGAAGTTACCCAGCAACAGAGTTCCTTTACTCCTGCATTTGGACTACATTTCTATTTTTGAGGGGTGTACAGGAACGTCAAAAATGGTGGACTTAACACCGTCCTGCTCCAGGTCTGCCACTATTCCTGGATTTCCATCTGCTTTGAAACGTGAGCCAAATATGACATGTCTTTTACCAATATGTCCCAGAATTTGCAGGATTCCAGGGTTAGCTTCTGTTGGAGCAGTGACTGGGTTTGAAAATAATGTTTGGGACGATTGCTCTCTGTGGAAGAAACAATTGCAGATAAAAGAAGCATTGGTTTTGCATATGTCTTGTGTTCAAGAGCAAGCAGTTACTGGTACTAATATGGTTAAAATGATGGTGGCCATGTTGCCAACATGTTCTAGAAAGGCCAGTGTTCCAGGGTTTCCTTCTTCACCATTGCAGAAGGCTTCACATACTCCAAGTATGACTCGTCTTCTCCCTACATGCCCCAAACAGACAATTGTTGCAGGCATTCCAGGTAGACAAGGATTTATGGCATATAATGACAACTGGCATATTTTAAGGGAATTTATTTTAGATAGGCCATTGCGAAGTAATCCTGCTCTGGTTCAGGAAAAGTCACATGAGAATAAAGCAAATATAGAACATATGGTAAAAATGTTACCATCTTGTCCCTGGAAAGAAACCATCCCTGGTTTTCCTTCTGTGCCAAGAAAAGAGCAGAGTGTGCCCAGTGCTCCATTTGCAGCAAGCCAAGATCTGAATTTCCCAAGAAAAGTCATTGGTTTAATCTCTAAGGAGCCAGTTGATGCTCAAGGTGAGGGTTTGGATATAAATATACACACTTTTATAAGAAGTAAAGGGGGAGTATTTACTCCTGATAATTCCCCAGGTGCAGGCCAGAATGTTGACAAAAGAGAAATATTCAGTACAGCGGCAGTGTTGCCATTATACCTTGCGAGGACCTGCCGTGTCGGTCTGCCCACAGGATCCAAGAAGCTGTTACCGAGTATTGTCAGTCTTGAACCTTTATGCCCTAGACAGACCCAAATTCCTGGAATGCTGTCTCAAAATCAAAACATTTCAGACAACAAAGATTGGCATGCCTTGAGGCAATTTATCATCAAGAGACCAGAGAAGAAAAACCAAGTTTACCTTGTTCAGTGGACACTGAAATACACATATTTCCATAAAGATATGGTAGATATGCTGAGAAGTTGCCCGCGCAAAGCCGACGTCTTTGGCTTACCCTCTGCTCCGCAAGAACCCAGTATGGTTAATGTAATGCCTTCATGTCCAATACATAGTCGAGTCCCTGGTTGGCCTTCAAAGACTGGACAAAAACTCTGTTTGTCTAGCTGTGATGAATGGTTTGCTTCTAAAAGTAAACAGTGGGACTGTCCATTTATCAAAAAGGAAGTGCAGATTCTAAATGCAGTTTTGTGTTTTGAGGAGAACACTGCTGACAGTATGAGTGCAATATTACCCTCCTGCCCTGAGAATGCCAGTGTCCCTGGGTTTCCGTCTGCTCTAACACTGACTTTAGCAGATGGCCCAACTATGGTAAATGTATTGCCTAGTTGTACAAAGGAATCTAGAGTTCCTGGAATGCCACTAAGAGACACCAGCAAACAGTCAAAGTGGCTAATGGAAAGTAAGTCACTGCTACTTCCTCGGGAGAAGTCGGCAGTTAAATTACATTTACTGGATATTAATGTGTTCTATTCTGATTGTGATATGATCATAAATATGGTATCAATATTGCCATCGTGCCCACAGACAGCCTGTTTACCAGGCTTTCCATCTGTGCCATGTCAGGTGTTAGCAGATATACCAAGTATGATCAATGTATTGCCTACATGTCCAAGACATTCAAGCATATGTGGAATACCTTCGAGATACCACAGTTGTTCTGATGAGGCGGAATGGAATGTGTATAAAAGGCCAGTTTATGAAAGGCCATTAAGAAACCGAGGGAGACTGTCAGTTATACATGACCATAAAATGTTTTTAACAGAAAAGGCAATGGTTAGGATTATGGTATCAATGTTGCCACCCTGTCCGAAACACTCATCTATTCATGGAATTCCCTCCAAGGAAGGAGAGAGACCTGTGGAAGCTGTTATGAGCATGTTAAAAACTGCAGCCTCTTTACCTAAACATAGTGAAATTCCAGGTTTACCAGCAAAGAATAGAGCAAAAGATTTCGATGGCTGGTATGTGAACAAGGATGTTGTTTTGAAAAAGTCATTTAATAGAAGGTACAGAGTTGTCGACCAAGATTTAACAGTTAAGGATACATCTTATAGGGAAAAAGAAATAATGCTGAGTATGCTTCCATCATGTCCTCGACAAGCCCTGAACCCTGGATTTCCATCCGCTCCACGACACCAAGCTGTTGATGCCATTGTGGACACACATCCAGACATGGTACAGTTGCTGCCATGTTGCCCACCACAGTCAAGTATCATTGGCTTCCCCTCAAGAGTGTCAACGGTTTCGGATTCTAATGTAGTGCGCTGGCCAGTGGGGATGGTAGAGATACAAGATTGCAGTATATTTGATACAAAGTATCGTTCTCCTTCTCGTCCAAACATTCTTAGTTCATTCTTCCCAACAGTTCCAATGCCTGAAATATATCAGCTTCCAAATATGGTAAATAGTGTGCCATCTTGCCCAAAGAAAGCCTCTGTTCTTGGGGTACCATCCAGACATGTGCACCATTCAGAACAGGGGTGGCCAGGAACAACAACTGGAATTGCAAATGAAAGAAAAAAACATACAAATCAACAGCTGTCACTGGAAGAACGTTCTATTTGTAAGGTTTCTGTCGGAGAGAAATCAAAACTGTTTAAATTCCCAAGCCAAGATGTACCAGAGGAAGTACACCAAAGAATGACAATAGAGGCTGAAGCCGTTGTCAAAGACTTACCATCATCACATTTTCTGGACCAGCCATCCTCCAGAGTTGGTGGAATTAAGATGGTATGGGATGAGGCCAGTGCAATCAGATTAGAACTTGACACAGAGAAAACTAAATCCGATGGGTGTTCAGCTTTGAAAAGATATAAAGATGAACAGAGCTTTTGGATACCGATTGAGGTGGAAGAAATAGCGGGTCTAGAAAAAGGGTGAGTTGGAGAGTTGGAGTTGGAGTTCTCTCTGTGTTGTCAGCAGTGTAGGCTTTGAACCATCTGCTTTTTGATTCTGTTTTCAGAAACTTGCATTGCAGAATGTGGCACTCCATTCCTGACATGCCTATATTCTTGAGTGTTAGGAAGAGGTGGGTTGCCTTGGTTTGCTTGGTGATGCAATGTGGTGATGCATTTCCTTAATCATGCAATTGCTTTATATCAGCACCCTCTGCATAATCTGCATTTCTTGTATGTTATGCTTTGATTTATTCTGTGGTTCAGTTTTTCCCTATTGTCACTTGTCATTATGTCAGCCTATGGGGTCAAAAGGATATTCAAGAAACTAAGACATCAATATATGTGAAGGGCAAACTCTGTTGTAGTGACTGTGAAGCATAATGGCTTCATGCCTCTGCGAGTGTGCAAGTATGAGAGAGGCTAATAGTTAGTCTCTGCTCTTGTTAGATTGTTCCAGAGTAGTGATGTCTGTTGCATGGTTTTAATGTATCATGTCCTCTTGAGGTAGGCTTCATTTCCTGCCGTTCATAGCGTTAGTGCATGTGAGCTAAATTGTTTGCCAAAGGCATCAGATTTATAACAAATCGGCAGCAGAATTCAAGTGCAAGTCAGTTTGGAAATCTATTCATAAATTTATAAAAGATTAAAACAAATAAAGACACCATGAGGCTAAGAAACTTAAAATTACTAAAGAATTATGTAGTTGTTGCAGAAGAGTTCTCTGTGTGTGAAAGTCTTAATTTAAAGAAAATATCAATTATTTCTATGGAAAGATTTAGTTCAATGTTTACTTTCAAGCACTTTGCTTTTTATATTTTACAACTCTGGCTATTAAATGGATATACTGTGAAGAATATTATTGTTAAATAATTTGAAGTAATTTTTTTTTCAGAAATAATGCTGGCTTTACCAGACTGGCTGTTAAAGCTGTAGTTGTGGAATTAACCTGTTGTGTTATGTTGTTTTGTTTGCAGTGCGGCTTTTTTAGCTCTTGTGGATGGTTGTTTTAATACCGGCTGTTTGAAGTGAATTGCATGTGTTAAACTTGCATATATTACTGTAAAATACCTATTATACAAATGATAATAAGTAGTAATATGGAGTTTTATTTCCATTGCTGCTATATATAAATGTGTTGTAATTATATTGTCAAGCACTAAATTACTTTCTCACTAATTGATTAAGTTACACTGTACCAGTTTGCATTCTATGATGAAAATATGTAGAATTACAAAATACTTTGTTGAAAGGCTTGTGCACATTTTTACATTATTATAATTTTTACTTGGCATCTTCCAACAGTAAACTTTGACTATAACTTACTTTAATCTACCTTCTCTTTAGACATGAAAACATGGTTTCACTGCAACCATCATGCCTAGTTGCTGGTGAAGCACAACTCCCATCCCAACCCCAAATAAATAATGCAGAGCAGCTGTTACAAAAACATCCAACAAACAGGACAATAGTATGGGAGGAACTACCAAAGGCACCTACAGTAAAATGTCCTACAGACCAGACCATAGTATGGGAGGAGCTACCAAAGGTTACCACAGAGGCACACAGAAACACATTAGAAGAAGAAATGGAAAAGACAAAAGAAATGGTTAGTTTCGTTTCCACGATGTTAGACACTGATGGTGATGAAATGAAGACACATACAGAAGCTGGGAGAGCAGATCTAATATATCCAACAGTTAGCAAATTCACTGCTACTGCTAAACAAACAGATGAATGCCTACTGGACAGTAAGTCTACTTGCGATACGCTATCAGAGGATAATGACATTGTGATGCCATCAGAGGATAATGACATTGTGATACCATCAGAGGATAATGACATTGTGATGCCATCAGAGGATGATGACATTGTGAGGCCATCAGAGGATGATGACATTGTGAATATAACGTCTTCCCACCATTGTGCACGACATGTGCCATACGATGTGAATCCTGAAATGGAATACAAACGGTCCAGTTTCTTGGATATCTGTCCCAGTGTGACAAGCATTGCTGGCATGCCGTCCAGGTTGTCCATGAATGAAAAACACTGGCTTAGAGATGAAAAGCCAATATGGAAGAAACAATCAAAACTGAAGAAAATATTACAGCCATATACCTTACAGGATGAAGAAAAGAACAAGAACCAAATGGTTTTACTGTTACCCTCTTGCCCCGAAAAGGCTATAAATCCAGGGTTTCCTTCTGCAGTACAATACAGTTTAGTTTTTAATGGCCCAAATATAGTGGATATTTATCTTAGTTGTCCATGTGTATCCAGTATACCTGGTGTCCCATCTATCAATGAAGGCAACAACAGATCATGGGTATCTCAACAGGCTCCACTTTTGGAAAACAAAGTGAAAGCAGAATTTGTTGTAATGAGAGCATCACCAAAAGACAAGGATGAAATGACACTTATGGTAGCTTTGGTACCAACTTGCCCAAGACATTCTTGCATACCAGGCCTCCCCTCAATTACACAACCTACTTTTGCACATCATCGATCAGATATGATGAGCCTTCTAAGATCTTGCCCCAAAACCTCTTGTATTGAAGGTGTACCATCATTAATTGAACCATTGAGCAAAAGCTGGGCTACAGATTACAAACCCATAGTAGTAACACAGACAAAAAAAAACATAGTTATGATTGAAGAGAGACCCTACAATGATGACATGAGAGCCATGTCAGCTTCAGCCCTAGCATGTCCAAAACAAGCTCGCATCCCTGGATTTCCATCTGTCCTGAACCCTACAGTAAACTATAATGGTTTTAGTGGGGTCAATCTCCTTCCATCTTGCCCAGCCGGATCAAGTATTCCTGGTTTTCCTTCAATGCAGAAAGATGACAGCAAAGACTGGAACACTTTTCATCAGCCATTATGGGAGAAGCAAATGAAAAAGAAGTCTACATTACTACCGGAAAATGAGAAAACAGGAGAAGACATGAAAGAAGCTGTGTCTCTTGCACAAAGTTGCCCAAGAAAATCACTCATCTCTGGCTTTCCCTCTGCCCCAAAACCCAGGATAAATAACGTTGACATGACAAATATGGTCAGTCTTTCAAGCGCATGCTCAAAAGTGTCACAAATACCAGGATTTCCGTCATCTCTTACTTCAAAAGAATGGGCAGTGAGCAGGAAACCACTATTTGAACCAAGATTGAAAGAAAAGCTAGTGTTATTGAATGACAGATTTGAAGGAGATAAGAGAGCAATGAAAGCAATGGTTTCTCTTGTAACTTCCTGTCCAAAAGAGGCACGAACGCCAGGATTTCCTTCTCATCCAAATGCCAAAAACATGTATAGTGCACCAAATATAATCAGCCTTGTATCATCGTGCTTGCAATTTTCCAAAATTCCTGGATTCCCATCAGTTGATGGGGATGTAAGTGTAGGTTGGGTAACAGAAAAAGGGTCAATGCTGAAGAGCCTGCCAAAGAAGAAGGTCATATTTGACACATCAAATGACAACAAAAAGATAAGGAAGACTATGGTTTTCTGTGTACCATCCTGTCCTAAAGTTACAAGAATCCCCGGTTTCCCATCTATTCCAAATCCCAAAAAGGTGTACTATGGCCTAAATGTAGTCAACCTCCTTCCATTGTGCCCCCTAGCTTCTATCATACCTGGATTTCCATCAGTTGAAGGGCACAAGGAAGAAGGATGGTTTACTGAACTGGGTTCATTGATGGAAAAACCACAAAAGAACGTTCCGGTTAGGATAACCAGGTCACCAATTAACATCGAAGAACCAAACAACATGCTTGCTTTGGTTCCTTCTTGCCCAAGACCATCAAAGATTCCAGGCTTCCCATCTGTTCCCAAATACAATATGCTATGTCTTGTACCTGTTTGCTCCAAAGTATCCAATCTCCCAGGATTTGCATCCTTTGAAGGGGCCTCAAAATTCAAATGGGTTTTTGATCCACCCACATTGTGTGATAAGCCATTAAAGGAGTCATTTTTCATAATGCACAGCCCATATCAAGACAGAGAAACTATAAAGACAATGTTGGCCTTAGTGCCATCTTGTCCAGAAGCTTCCACAATCCCTGGGTTCCCCTCGGCACGTCAAATGAAATCCAAGATTGAACCTGATATGATACGTTTTGTACCTTGCTGTTCCAGTGCTTCAAGTCTCAAAGGATTTGCCTCTATGACTACAATCCCAAACACAGTGTGGCTGAATGAAACAAGCACAATTTTGATAAAGCCTCAGGAGAAAAGGGCAGAAATAATGTTCCCACTTACTGAATATGACCAGCTACCTTGCTACAGCACGAAAGGCATGGTGACATTAGTGACATCATGCCCAAAAGAAGCCAGAGTATGTGGTTTTCCTTCTGCTCAAGTTGTAAACAGACCACCCAACATGGTCAGCTTATACACATCTGCTTCATGTGTTTCATGCATCCCAGGTTTCCCATCAGCAAGGACACTTAGCTCTGAATGTATAAATATACAAACTAGGACAACGCACAGCGAGTCCTTGTTTGAGAAGTTGCAGAATGAGAAGATTTGTGTCATTGCAAAATTCCCTGCCAAACATGACCAAGATGAAATGAAGTACATGGTAGCAATGGCCCCGTCATGTCCACATTCAACTCAAATCCCTGGGCTCCCCGGCATTTCACAATTGACTTCAGAAGAGAACGAAACTATGATCATTAAAGTCCATTGTTCTCCTGGGAAGCATACACCACAACAATTGCCTCACGCACAGTCAACTAAGTCATATCACAAAGACCCAAGAACGCCTGGTGTTCCCTTCACATCTCTTAGCCTTTCGAGCACAGCACGTGCATATGGTGAGCCATTCACAGTGTGAATATACACCTTTCTATGTCTTGTTTTTTTTGGTGTATCTTACTATGTTTGGTTTTATGACAGAGGAGAAATTCAAAGATGATGCAAAGCAAAACATAGACCTTTGTGTAGATAAGGGGTAAGTAGAAGAGCCCAGTGCTCTTGCATTGTTTGCTGTGAAAGGGGTCAGTTTAGTGCTTGCCTGTTTTGACATTTACATTTATTTGCTTTTTCAACATGACAATACAGTGCATGGTAAATTTCAGTATCTCTGTAAATGCTGTATTTTATTTTGTGGTGCTGCTCGGGTTCTGTGGATCATGCAACTGTTGTTTCTGGGTCCCCAGCAAATCACAAGTAGAGATGACAGTAACAGAGGTAGCCAAGACAAAAGGAAAGAAACCACTGGAGACATCAGAGCCAGTGGGAGTTTTGGGTTGGGAAGTATTGGAGGCAGAGGAAACAATTACAGAAAAACAAGCAAAGTCCTCTTTGTCAGCAAAAGAGGAAGAGGCGTCAGGATTAGTAAAGGCTATAGTGGGTGTTTTCCACAAAGGGTAAGTATAAGACTGGCCTGCAACTAATACTGTGAAGCATGCATCATCGTGTGCATCAGTTATTGCTAACCCTAAATCAAGATATTTTACATTCCACCATAATATGCGCATTCTATTTTTCTATTCAGATTTTGACATTTCAAAGTTTGGGGTAAAGAAAATCACTGGACAGCATTTGCATGGGAATTTATTATACTTTCTCCAGTACTCACTGGTTTCTATAATTAGTTACATGCTTATTGAAACCATTGTTTTTGCATGGTTCCAGGTTTCACTCACTCACTCCAGATTCCATGTCTCACAGTTATGAAACAGTGTTATCCGTTTTGGGGCCATCTAGCTCTACTTTAGCTGAAGTGGAGCATCAACCCATAGCTGCCTCGTCCATGGATCTGGAAGACAAGACACTGACCCCTTCAGATGAGTTTTCTAAACATTTCTCTGGCAACACTACTTCCATACAGAAGATAGAGGGCCAGTTTGAAGACATTTACACCAAACATAACATTGAATATCAAGCAAGCACTGAGCCTTACATGTTGGACTTGGAAGGTGATCGATCAGCGTCTCCATTATCAACTACCGACAATGATGACAGGTTTTTGGTTTGTGCAAACATAAAAAAATGGCCACCGCTGACAGAGGCAGATATCACTGAAATATCAAAGGAAGAGGATAGTGAACAAGCAGAGGAACAAGAGGCCTTTCTTGATCAATGGCATACAAAGGAAAGATCACTCACAGGGCAGGACTCTCATTGTACAATGCATATTGAACGCTTGTTAGCAAGACAACAGACGGAGACAGAACAGGATGAGGTTAGAACCGTGTCAACTTCATCACAGCTGGATAAAGGGTGAGTGTTTGGGGACAGTGACCCAGTAAAGTGTTTGGTTGCACGGTGTGATAGTGTATATGTTCTGGGTTTTTGGCGTTAACATTGTCTCTTGTTCTGCTTATGAGTGCTTACTACTCTGGAAATTGTGATGGTCAACTATCTGTGATTGCAGTTAAGATTGGCATTGTAATATGGAATGGTAATATGGCCTTTTTCGTTGAGTTTTAAGTAAGTGTTGTTCATTTTTGGAAACTTTGTCTTTACAGTATGTGCTTTTATATGCTGCTCTGTTGTTGTCAGTTTTGTTTAACAATGTGTCATAAGATTTGCTTATTGCTTAATTGTCATATTCAGTTGAGCCTATTAATTGATTGGAGATAAGGTGCATGGTACACCTATATGACAAAGAACAGCAAATTCTGAAGCTTGTCCTTTCTCTTCCTTAAGCCCTCAACAAACAAACACGGAAGGAATTTCTGCCACTTCCCTGAAACACACATCAAATGAGTCACTAAAAGATTCCAATGTTCATAGGGAGAAATGGACAATAGACAAACCCTCACATATTCAGGACATTACTCCAGTTGGACCACAAGTCGGCATTGCTGTCCGAGGCAGAAAGCCTAAGAGAAAAGTTCCAGAACTTCCACAGAAAAGGTTTGATCAGGAAAAAGACACTATTCCATCACGCCCACTCAGAAGGAAGGATAGTTTAACTCCAGACCGCAAACAAAAATCTGATGTTGCGTTGGTCGCTCTCTTCCCTGAGGTTGTTACAACCCAATCCCAAGGGAAATATCCTACTAGTGAGATACAACTGGCCCCTGCACCATCTTGCCGAAAAAAGAAAAGAGCCAGTAGCATTCCTTGTGTACCTCAGAATGGTGATGCCCAAGAAAGTGTTATTGCGCCTCCTCGTGTGAAAAAAAGAGATGGTAGTTTGCCACCTGAAACTTCACAGAAGACTACCCCTTGCAAGCCTCTGAGGAGAAAAGACAGTGTAACGAGAGAGACATCTGTTCCAAAAACTAATGACCAACAGGATATGAAAGCCCAAGTCAACTCTGCTTTGAAAACTATGAACCCTGTTCCTCCTCCACCATGTACGAGAAGATCTGTTGTCTCAGGTGCTCTTGAACCTTTACACAACATTGATAAACCTGGTCAAACAGCCACTGAAATGATCCCTTCACATCTCGTAAAAAGAAAAGATAAAACAGTCGAACAATACTCTCAAGAAACAGATTTTGTCGCAAGTGCTGCTCCAGAGGCAGAGACAGAACTGGTCTGCTCAAAGCACACAGAGCAAACCTCTCGTACTTCGGAATGGCTTAAGAAAGACATAAATACATCCGTCCAGACCTCTTCTGATGTATTTTCTCCCTCTGAATCAAAGGAAATTGAGAGCATTACCCCAAATTCTGAACCAGAGGTGTTTCATGTTGAGCAAACTACTTCTCTCTCAATCATAAAGAAGATACGTCTTCCACAGCGTGACAAGAAATTGCCCTCAATGAAATCTGACAAAATTGACAAAGAAGTTGTCATACCATTCCAGATAGCAAACACTGTTAGGAAAGAAATAAAGCAGTCAAATGATGCTGGTGACACATCTACCCATAAAACAGAAGATTCATCAGAGATAGTGGAAGCAGAGGAGGCCAAACAAACAACTCTTTGTATGCCAATGCCACGTGTGAGGAAACGTCTAAGTAGTTCCTTCCCAGATGACGTTACGGCCATGGCGATCACATCTAAGCCTTCCAATAGAGAAGAGGCACAGTCAGCAAAGCCAGATGATCAAGATAAAGAATTGTCAAAAGCGCAACACAGCAAAATCTTTTCCCCTCTTCCTTTGGGTGATCAACCTACTTCCTTGACAGAATTAGTGACTCCCATAAATTTGAGAAAAAGTAGATTGACCAATGAGGCCAGTGTTCAAATAGAGGATGGTCATATTTCAGAGACGACAACAGGCGCATTAAGCTTGCCTGTACCAAAACCAAGAGTAAAGAAACGTCACAGTGGTTCATTTCCAGATGGCACTACAATTTCTGACTCAGCAGCTGGTGATGAATCAGTCCAACAGAATGAACAGTCAAGCTTGCCAGTTCCATTGCCACGGGCCAATAAACGTCTAAGTGCCACTTATTCAGACAGCACATCACTTGCAGACAATGTATTCCCTCTAGAAATGGAATTATCTCAGAGAACACCATCTGCCACTGAAACTAAGGAAGGATCAACATCGCTGGATTCAAGTGTGATCTCTGAAGGCTGTTTCGTCACAATCCAAGGAGAAGATGATGGTGAATCGGAGTTGGAACGTAAAGTGCTTGAAGCAATGGGAGAAGAAGAAAATCCTCAGGAAGACACTGTAGAAGATACTGAGAAGGGACTGGATGAAATCATCGAAGGCTGGACCTTCACAGAAAAACCTGTTGTAACAGATGATTTAGATAAGGCCGCAGAGTGTGTGTCTGAGCAAACTGACATTGAAAAAGAAATCCTGGGAGAAGAGATTGATAGGTCCCGTGCTTCCACTGTTGTATCTTCTCAGGATGACTGGCTACATGTTGAGGATGATAAAGACAGTGAACCAATGGAAATAAACTCAAGGAAGGAAATGAGGGACGAAGAGTTGGACTTTGGCTTTGTATCTGTAGATGTAGATGCTGGTTGTTTAGAAGAAGAAAGGTAAGATTAGTCAGTAAACTTTAAGGTTTGAGGGTGTACTTATAATTAACTAACTTTACATAATATAAATGATCATGTCCTTGTATTTTCTAATCATCTAACATGGTGTGGTCTCATTATCAACAGAGTTTACAAAATCATCAATAACCAGACAAACATGTTATCAAAGAATCTTTGGAAGTTTTTCTTACTTTGCTTTGTTTTTGTGTGTTTCTCCGGGCAAAGGGAGAAGTTACTAGTTGCTGGCCTCCACCAAACCAATGACCCAACAACACCTCAGAAAAGACCTGCAGATGGAGCTGTCTCTCCAGAAGTATGCTAAAGCTGCACCTGTCGATATTTATACCTTAACAATTGATCAAATAACTGAGAATAATGTGCAAGATGTTGCTCAGAGTGAAGAATTATCATGGACTTTGCAGTTATTTTTCACAATTCTACCTTAATATTGTTATTGTGTGTTATAGGTCTTTTCGGTCATTCCCAGCTTAGTGACATCTAGTCAGTCTCTACTAGACTGGTGTCAGGAAGCCACACATGATCACAAGGGAGTGAAGATCACGAACTTCAGCACCTCCTGGAGGAACGGCCTTGCCTTTTGTGCTATTTTACATCACTTCCAACCAGAAAAGATGTGAGAAACCTGTTGACAATAGTTGTTCTACAGATAGAAAGAGTATTGCACTCTTCTTTATGCAGACACTATTTTATGTGTTTATTTTGTCGTCTCTTTTTTGTGTAGTAATTATGAAATGCTCGACCCGTATGACATCAAGGACAACAACAAGAAGGTAATTGGCTATCGGTTCAATAAATAACCAACATTGAACAATATTTCATGAGTTGGTTGATGATTCCTAATCTGATCTATTTTTCTACAAATTGCAGGCCTTTGACGGCTTTGCTGAACTTGGCATTTCCAGGCTGATGGAGCCTTCAGACATGGTCATGCCAGCAGTGCCTGACCGCCTCATTGTCATGACGTACCTCAACCAGATCCGCACCCATTTCACGGGCCAGGAGCTCAGTGTGCTCCACATTGCAAGGGATAGCAGTGAGTCTAGCTATGCAGTAGCAGGGGACCGGGAGAGCCAAGAGGACCCTGAGGCGACTGTTCGCTACTGTGCCCAGAGGCTGCAGGAGGAGGGTATGAGTCTCGACACCAACGGGGCTGCAGGCTCCTCAGAGTCAGCGGACAGTAAAACCGGAGACGTCGTACCACCTCCCAGAAACAAGCGAATGCAGGCTGCTGGGGCTCAGCTACCAGTGGCACCGCCAAGGACTCACTTCCTGTCCAAAACTGGTTTCTCTCATGTCAAAGACGCAGATCTGGTCAAGAAGCGTAGGTCACAGCGAAGAAGTGGGTCACTAGAAGAAGGAGACATATCGGTGGTATGAGTCCTCTTCCTTATTCATTTATTTCCTTATTAATCTCATCATTGCATTTTTCTCTTATCTGTGATGTATGAGGAACTTTTTTTGTCTGCAGGTTGTTGCAGGCCAAGAAGACAGTGTAATTACTCGGAGGAAGTCAGACACAGGTTAGATTTCATATATCTATGTTAACATAAATATCAACATACTCATCCATGTTTGGACATGGTGATTTGGAATGTTTTTTCACTGTTGAAACTAAAGTTGTTGAGCATGGCTTCATCCATACAATATTTGGTATTTGTGTTTGTCTCACAGAGAGAACAGACGCTGGACTCGAGGAGGGAAGACCAGAGGGCCAAGTCAGTCACCTTTTGGTTCATTGCAGGGTCAAATTGCTGGGTCAAATATCGACAGCTGACCATAACTGTCTGTTGGGTAATTGTGTTTGTGCGTGTATGAATGTATCCAGGACCCCAACCAGTATGTGCTGAGTCAGATAGAAGCCCTGGAAGCAGAACAAAGTCATATTGATAACAGAGCAGGTGTGGTGGAGAGGAAACTCAGACAACTACTGGAAACAGGTAAGATCACCTTACTACAAATGGACGCACAATAAATAAAAAGCACATGACATTCTGGGTGGCATTCTGGGTTTAGAGAGAACAAGGGTAGAATTTGTACAAATTATTAACCTTCGGGAAGAACATATGTCATTTGAATGAATGATTTGTAAATGAAATGCTATATTATTCAGTATTTACTGTGAAACTACAATATTCTATTGTCGGAAAGAAGGAGAAGGACTGTGACTAACAGGGATTATAGTAATGTGATTCTTTCCTGCAGGCAGTGACAAGGTGGAGGAGGAGCGGTTGATTCAGGAATGGTTCACGTTGGTCAACAAGAAGAATGCTTTAATCAGGAGGCAGGACCATCTGCAGCTACTGTAAGACATCCACGACTCACGCTGCTGGAAACATTAAGACACAGTGCAAACTGTTCATTTCCATCTTTAAAAGTAAACTGTGCAGCAGTTCTCGCTCACTGTTTGTAAAAATCAGGCAGCAACCTGTAGTTAAAAGACTTTGACAGAAGAAAGAGAACTAAACATACAGCTGCCAAAATAATGAATGAAGTTAGGCTGCTGCTCCTAGTGCTCAATGTCTCTCATTTGAAGTTTGGTCCAATGACAGATCTCGATGTGAGAAAAGGTTTGAGGTTGTCACTGTGCAGGATTTCGGAATTTTGTTAAGCAAACAAAATGAGAAATTGTAGGTACCGGCCCACTTGACCTTTGATACGATAGTTTTACAAAAGAAATGAGCTCAACGTTCACTAACGAGCATTTCTATGAGCCAACAACATCCCATCTTCATCAGCAGATGGAGTTTGCACAGTTGTCTCAGAGATGCCTCCACGACAACTGAGAAAACCCCATCAGTTGGTTCAGCTCTGGATAAAAGCTACTCAGTGGTAGACTTTGAGGTGAAGAGTTTTTCTGTTGGTGGAAAAAAAGAAAATAGCAACATACTAAAACAAAGAAATAGAGGACTTTGAGACATCTCTCCTCTGTGAGCACAGACGTCTGACATGTTGTCATGCGTTTCTTGTGATTGACAGGCTGGAGGAACAAGACTTGGAAAGAAAATTTGAGCTGTTGAACAAAGAGCTGAGGGACATGATGGCAATTGAAGGTACGACTTTACTACTTATCACACACAGCTTCAACATCACCAGACACTGAGGGCGAGTGCTTGGATTGTAGCCTGTAGTACTTCATAGTGTAACGTCAGTGTGTTACTACAGTAGATGGACTTAAGAGAAACAGACAGAATATTGCACCGCTATGGGCGTGTTTTAGTGTACAATATATTTAGATTATTTACCCCTTTACCTTGCTGTCAAACTGCCTCTGTGACGGGGAGCTGAAGTCATCTATGCTCTATTCACAGCCACAAGACTCCTTTAACAAAATTAGCTGTTTGACCTGTTCCCTCTCTTGTCTTTGTGGTGCAGAGGGACAGAAGACTCAGGTCCATAAACGCAGAGAGCATCTACTGCTTCAGGAGCTGGTTTCACTGGTCAACCAGAGGGACGAACTGGTCCACAACATGGACGCCAAAGAGAGAGGGTGAGACCCACTTCCTCTGCTGCTTGTAGTGTTAACATGATCCTGGTGGTCTACATGGGCACACATGCACACTTCTGTGTTAATGGAGCAGCTCCCGTGACTCTCCTCGTCTTCCTTGTCCTCAGAGCTCTAGAGGAGGACGAGCGTCTGGAGCGAGGCCTGGAGCAGCGCAGGAGGAAGTACGCCAAGCAGCAGAAGGAGAAGTGCGTGATGCAGTGATTCTGCGAACTACCAAAATGCTGGCTCGCCTGCCTGACAGGAAGTGGGTGGGAAGACGACTTTGTTGATCCTTCCACTTGCAGCCGGACTGAAGGGGACACTCGGATAAACCAATATGAGGCGGATGTATTTCCAATGGAGGTGGGCCACGAGGCTCTGAGAAATCAACACTTTGTTTTTTGTTCGCTTTCCCCTTTTCAATGTCGCGTTTTTGGCTCCATTTTATGACCGGAGATCAAAGTGGGCTTTAAGTGTCATTTTCCACAAATCAACGCGTTGTGCCTAAACGACTCCTTACAGGTTCAGCACCGAGCAGAAGAGGCAGCAGGGCTTCAGAGAGAGAGAGAGAGAGAGAGAGTGAGAGGGAGAAAGAGAGAGAGAGAGAGCTACTTGCACGTTTAGACTGTTTGCTTTGCAGTTTCTGTGCTGTGTTTTTTTTTGTTGTTTTTTTGTGACTGTTGTTACAGACAGAATTGATTTAAAGTGTATGAGACCTGGAGATGTTTGGTACAGATATGAGCTGCCAAAAACATGTTTTGATTGGACCTACTGATAACCACGGTCGAGTGGCAGTTCATTCATAGTTTAAGGGGGTGTGGGCGGCCTTGGGTTAAGGTTAAGGAAAGATGTGGTTTGGGATGAATACTAAATCCTTTTGGTGCGAGTTGCCAAGTGGGGTATCCTTCCCTTCTTCTCAGCCGAGCTGCGACGCCAAAACTCACCTAAACGATCCAGACATACGTTTGCTGTTACAGAAGCTGTTTGCGGATGAGAAGCAGCCTGAGTTTGGTGTTTGAGATGTTGAAATGTTTACATCATACTGTTTGATGGGATAAAGGACGAGGAAAGCAGACATTTTTAAATAACTTATTTGATAGATTTTAAGTTTGACTATTTATTCAATACTGGAGAAGCACCGGCGCAGATATTTGAATCAAAAGCGCTCGTTATCGTAGCATCGGTCTACCGTCTGTGCAGAGCATATTCACACAGCTCAGTATCATTGATCCTCTCTGTAAACTGATAACAGTGACGTAGGAATATTTAGACATGCAGGATTTTGTATTGAGAAAATGTTATAGTCAGGTTCAAGGTGTCGAAACACATTAAATGACTTACGTCTTTTATTTTGAAAATACGGTCTGCTCCTGAAATGAAAGGTGAAGATGTGAACGTTTCTTCATTCTCAAAGTCAAATCTTTGCCAATGCAATATTAAAATTATTAAGGGAAACTTCCTTCACCTTTTTGGCCGTTCTGTAAAAGCTTATTTTATTCTGAAACGTTTCCTGTCAGAAGTATTGGTGTTTTTATTTGTGGTTTTTATGTTACATTTGCACTATTTGTAAAGTTTGGAAAATACAAAAGATTTGATCGACATTAACTTCTCATGCAGTTTTATTTCATATTGTATTATGGACTGCATGTTTTCCTATTTGTTCATCACACAGCAGACACGGAGCCACATCAGCAAGTATTTGGAGTCATTCCCCGTCCTCTGAGCTGCTAAATGTTCCTTAATCCTCACCAGCTCGTCGGTAACTTTATCTCAAAGTATTGCCGACAAAACTCATTTCCCATCTTTCCCCAAACGTCAGTAAATAAATACGGTACCCTGGAACAACAGAATATGTGTCTAACACACCTACAGTATCTATTTGTTCATAGATACTGTAGCACAGAAGCAGAAGAGGGAGGGAGACCTACGGATCGGTTTCCATTGTACAACGAGCGGGCTTAACCCCCACATGTCTCCTTGTTACCGGGGTCTGACCTGTAGTCACCATGTAAGGTGGTGCGCTTGAATCCATCTCCTCTGTTGGTTGACCTTTGCTTGCATCGGGGCTCCTATCAACATATCCACAGGAAGTCTTTTTAGTTCAATCTTGGGTGACTGGCGATCTTTAAAAATAGATGACTAAAAGCAAAAATTCCCAAATGTCAGTGTTGCCTATTTCTAGAGAAATAATAGAAAGAGGAAGTGAGAAAGTCTTGCCCAACACTGGAAGAAAGGAAACCTTAATCAAAAGGAAGACTGGCTTTCAATCGGTTGCATGACTAGAATTAATTTAGATTGAATCCGGCTCATCAGAAAATCTTGTTGCAATAAAATTTTAAGCCGAGTTTTGAATTGAACTGGATTATTCTAAACCCTTTTTTGAGTTTAGTCCTTTCTTAACTGGGTTAAATGTCAGTCCTGTTGTCAACATTGAAGTGTTGCGTAAGCACTCGTTGACGTAGTTATGTTCAACAGCGTTTGTGGCCGGTGAGCCAGAAGCCAATCAGTAAGCTAATCAGTGTCCTGTAAGGAGCTGCTGGCAACTATGGGCGGGGCTTAAGTGTGTGTGACACGATACAGAGGGTCTGCTCCTGACGAGGCTAGCGTATATGTGCTGGAATAGCATCAGAACGGGAGAGTATTTCTTTGTTTAAAGAAAATAAAAGATTGACACTGAAGGCTCTTCTAACTTGCTTCAGTAAGAGTTTGATTGACAGGTGGTTCATCCAATCACCTGTCATGTACAGTATTTATTTATATGCCTGCCTCTTTCCAAACAATTTCTAAGAAGAGCTTGTCAGATAGTACCGTGTAACAAACGGGCCACAACCCAGTTCTGCCGAGTTAAACCGACACGGAAGCGTCTTAAATCACATTCTCTCCAGTGACCACCAGGGGGTGACTCCTCTGGTTGTATAGAAGTCTATATAAATGACTCTACTCCTCTTTTGATTTATTCCCTCAGTAAACATTGTAAACATGAGTTTATGTCTCAATCTATAGTTTTTTAGTCTTCTTCAATCCAGCATGATGTTCATTTAAAATCAAACAAACAAACTTCCTCATTCTAAACTAACTTCCTTTCATTGGTTGTGAAGAAACCAACACGGTGACGGCCGTAATCCAAGACGGCCACGATAAAAGTGCCAAACTTGCCAAACTCCGGGCTTTATAAGGGCAGTCCACAAACCAACGGTTGACATCACGATGGCAACATCAACAAAATATATATTTTTTTTAACAAATACTTAACATACAGAGAGCACATATAGTTATTTATATACATGTTAGTCATGTTTAGGGATACATCATAACATGTATTCTAGTTATACCTTAGTTTTATTGTGTGTTTCAGTATTGTGTGTTCTGGAGTATATTGTGTCTTTGAAAGCAGCAGCACATAAATACAGGAACTCAGAAGGTCCAACGGGGGCGTATCTTCCTGAGGAGGAAGACTCATCTCAGCACTTTAATTTACGACATTTCTCAGAGCCGAATCACAAGTAATCAGCACATGACGGCGGCGTGTCGGAACACACTTCTAACCAGCTGGAGTCATGTCTGCATGCCACACGGCCCTGGGGGCCGTCTGGCCTACTTTAGTCCTTTTGTGGCTCTGGATGTGGGAGGCCAGGTGTGACATTCAATCTCAGGCAGAGGAGGGTGAGTGTTCAGGTGTTTGACACTCTGGGATTGAACAACGTTACTTCCATGAATATTTGAAACTACGACATGCTTATAAGGTGGTGTGTAAACGCCAAAGCAAACTAACTGTTAATAACATAATCAATAGAAATACCCTCAGACAAAAGGGGACTTTTCACACTTCATATATCATATATTTGATTTGTATATTGCTGGATTAGGTTTAAAAGGCAGTGGTAGAAGAAGTATTCAGAACTTGCAACAACGGTAGTGGAGCAACACATACAGTAAACAATTAAAACACATGTACTCAGTTACTTTCCTATTAAACATTAAAACATAGTTGTTATCTAGAAAGGGGAAACAAAGTCAGACACCAACCTGATGAAGATGAGCTGAACACACTTGAGAAATATTTGGGTATAATTTTACTGAGTCAAGAGCAGCCTAATGCTGATTATTATGGGATGCAGAGTATCGTGCCAGCTATAGTTCTTTAATATAATCTAGAGGTACACTGAACACGACAAGTGATTCAACAGAGTAACAGGTGACTTTCTCTGTCTTTGCCTTTTGTTTAGTGGAGATTTTCTCGTCTGATAAACAGACCTGGCTGAACTGGAAATCTGACCCGGCCAGGGAAGTAAGTTGTGTTGCTACCTGACGAGTTTTTATTTCATTATGAGGCTTGTACCAGCAACTCTTCACTGATGTTCTCTTGCATCTTCCCGTCCTCCCAGTGGAGTGAAGTTCTGCTCACAATAGACCCACCGCGTCGGTCACCCGTGCTCCAGGCTTGTAGCAGAAGCATCACGAGAACTATTTTAAGCCACTGGATGGAGCGAAGAGATGCCCACCATCTGCTGATGGACGTTTCCTTTGCCCAAGAAGAGGAGGCGTCCGGTCAGCTCAGCCCTCTACAAGTTCACCTGTTGGACTCAAACACACCAATTGCAAAATTGCAAAATACTGGGACAGTTCTGGACCTTCAGACCTCCAGACCGTTCCCTTCCATATCCCCTCCGACTATACCCAGCTACCTGAACCGGAGCCGGGCTCTGAGTCTGGGCCCCGTCAGCAGCAGTGGCTTCCATCTGGCCCTCTCTTACACGGGAACATGTGTGCTGGTAGCATCCATCAGACTGTACTACAAGAGGTGCCCCGACACCGTGGCCCACCTGGCCTCGTTTAAGGGGACCGGGGCTGCGTCGGGTCCGTTGACGGGTTCCTGCGTGGCGGGGGCTGTGGCGGTTTCCCCGCCTGTCAGAGAGTGTGATGTGGAGGGACTTTGGGGTCCGCTGCAGGGGGGGTGTGCCTGTGAAGCCGGACATCAAGTCAAGGGTGACGCCTGTCAAGGTACGGAGATTTACAGTTTGTTCAACTCCCAAAACGGAACAACAATCAATACCAGCAGAGTTTAAAGTGGCAATAGACATTGTTTTTACTTTAATTTATTATTATGAAGTAAATGTTGCTTGCACAGTGTGACTGTGGATCAGTGCAGAAGGGGATCATCCTTCCATCAGAGGATCGGCGGTTCTATCCCCGGCTTTGCTAGTCCATGTCTGTGTCCTCGCACAAGAACCTGAACCCAGATTTAGTCCTCATGGGAAGGTGACGTCTTGCATATGATAGCCCCTGCCATCACCATACAAGTACAGCCCATTTACAGTTTGACAGCTATAAAATAATGACCCCCACCTCTCTATAGACCTTCCCTAAGCTGTTCTCTACAACCTCCTGGGAAGTGAAGGGTTGAAAACTGGTCTGTTGTCACTTTCAAGGTCCTGACTGAAATTTTTTGGGGATTTGATTAATCAATCAGAGCTAAAATATGTTGTTTTTTTTATCCTGTGGCACTCATCATCTTCCAACAACATTTGCATTTTACACCATTTTAACATAATTTTGCATCATCAACGCGTGTTTACGTTTTTCATGTGGTTGAAATTCGTCCAGCAACTTTGGACATCATTCAGCAGTTAGGAAAAGGAAAAGCTGTGAAAGCAACATCGTCACGTCTCACAATGTTTACAATATCAATTCACGCTGGAAGATATGGGTCAACTAGAAATTCTGGTCTTTTATTTTATTCTATGACTGATTTTGTCATGTTTTAACCTCAACCCAGGAGAAAAGAACATTATCCTGGATGCATTGCATGCTGGGATGGCATAAACTGACGCTGCTAATTTCAAGAATTAAATAAACCGTCCACATCTCGTCAACTGAACACATTTTTTCAATGTGAAACAAATTACGACATGTTTTTTTTTTTTGAGCCAATGAATCTCCAACAACTGACTGCCAAACAAATAAGTCATGTGCTGACGCAAACATTTCACAGTATAAGTATCTTGGCAAAAATAATCTTAAATAGATGACTTTCACATCCTCTTCACCATGATCTTCCTTTTTCTCAGTTTTAGATATTTCTTGTGCATTGCTCAACAGATATCATTCTCAGCGCCATGTATTCTCTTTGTAAGGACAAAGCTGTGCCGATGGGGCCTCTGCCACCAGAGCATTAATGACCCATAAACACTGGCAATCATGCTATTCATAGAGCTGCACTCTGGGTTGGGCTGAACATGGGGGTTATTCAAAACTCTTTGGATTCACATCAGAGTCAATAGTCCTATTAATACATTCATTATTAAGTGCAAACTTGTACTGACGCTCTAAAGCTGGAATAAGTGAGTATCAAGTGTCAGTGCAGAAATGTCACGGATATGTTTGAGGTTGTTTAAAATTAGTTGTCATTACATAATTTGTCATAAGGGACTTAATTGTTACACTGTAAAATATTCCAGTCACTACACAACTTAAATGGTGATCGTCTCCTTTCTGCTGGTGGTGTTCGTAAAAGCTTTGTAATGTTTGTTGTGAGTGTGAAAACTGTGAGTGTGTTTCACCAGCATGTTGGAGTGGCTTTTACAAACCAGCCAATGAGAGCGGAGCGTGCCGGGCGTGCCCGCCGAATAGCAGGACGCGTGGGGAGGGATCAGAGAGCTGCGACTGTATGCAGGGTTTCAGCCGCCTGCCAACTGACCCTGATGAGCTCGGCTGCACCAGTAAGAGACACTGGTGTCCTCTTATTTGAAAAGAATGCATGGGATTGGACATTAAAGAAACTATTATGAGATAGAAAATCGTCAACTTTGGTTGGTAGTATGTGGACTCCACTTGATTTATTTTTTGTCATCCATTTCGACTGAATAAGATGCAGTTTGATTATGTATCTATTGTAAAATGTTTTGATGTATTGAAATGTATGTCTGATCATGTTTTGCTTCCCTGTCAGAGCCGCCCTCGGCCCCTGTGAATGTATCGGCCTATCATCATAATGACTCTGTGCTGACGGTGACCTGGGATCCTCCGCATGACCGGGGCGGCCGACAGGAAGTGAAGTATTGCGTCAAGTGTGAGAGGGAAGCAGATTCTGGCCGGCGGTGGGAGGCATGCGGGGACGAGGTGGTTTTCCATCCAGACTCGGCAGGGCTGACCGACACGTCAGTCAGCATCACAGAATTGAACCCGCAGCACGACTACAGACTCTCGGTGCAAGCCCTGAACGATATATCCACCCTGAGGGGGGCGCAGCCTTCATCCACTGCCACTGTCACCGTACATAGATGTATGTACGACGGACTACATGCCAATGTGTTACATAGTCCAGGACAAGTCTTCAACATGTTGGCCACTTCCTCAATAGGGAAGAGACAGCTGAGACAGCGTTTTAATTCTCAACAGTTCCCATGCTGAATGAGCTAGCCTGCTTACTTTAGAAGCAGGACTTTGCAACTCGAAAAAAACACATTATTTCTCTTTCAATAAAAAAATTGTACGCAGCAAAACACACACTTGCTCAATACAATAAAGGTTTTGTTGCCAGGGTCTTACTTTACCTGGTATGACCAATGTTAGCTGCATCTTTATCATTAGCTAATGCAAGCTAATATTAGCTTACGTTCGCAATATACATTATTGCTGTGTGATTGCTAATACTGAGTCAGTTTACCACCTTTATGATTAATCTCTATTTGTTCCTCTGCTACACTACATTTATCACTGTCCTGTAATTGCTGCCAAGCACCTATTTGTATGTGTTCCACTAGTGGCAGAGTCTGGCAAAGTTAGTCAAGCTCTAGTTTTAAGTCTTCTTCAATACAGCATGATATTCATATATGTAGATGATGGTCCACTTATAGTCAAGCAGACCATAAAGCAGAGTTGGCTTTAGGGTAAGCTTTCTGTGATAAGATAAGATAAGAGAGCTACCAGAGCATGTCAATCCTCTGCATTTCAAATATGGCAACCTCCGTTCATTGGTTGTAAAAAAAAACATGGCCGTCATCCAAGATGGCAACGTAAAAATGGACAAATTCAAGACTTCGAAACGGCAGTCCACACACCCAGTGAATGACATCACGGTGACTACGTTCACTTCTTACAGTCTGTGGTCTACACCTAATGTCTTGAGAACTAATAACCAGATGACCATGACATTTGCTTTGTGTCCTCTGGGTACGATTACAATAAACAAAACAAAAATCTGAATGTGCATCTTTGAAGTAAATAGAATGTCAAAAGTGGTGTTATTTGGTGGCCGCAGGAAACACTTCTTTTTTTTTCTTACAGGGAAAGTTCCGCCTGCGGTGATCGAGGTGACCCCGAACTTAAACGTCTCAGAGCACCAAATCACGCCGTCGCCGGCTCCTCAGCACAGTCGCCTCGCCATGTGGCTGACAGTCGGCGTTTTATTTGGCGTCCTGCTGCTCATCGCTGTAATCCCCATGGTTGTGTGTGTCCTGCGCAAAAACTACACTAAACTCAGGTCCACTTCAGCTTCTTTGGCTTACTACTGTAAAGTTACTGCTGGTGAATGTGTGCGGTCAAAACGGTCAAAAACTGAGAGGTTGATGTTTTGGATGGGACAATAATCAAAATACTTAAAGAACATAGTATAATAATGTGAGTTCATAGTTTCAGTTTGTGACTTGGATCCAGCTGTAAATGCATCATGACGTTATCTTCATCTTTCAAAGAAATAACACACAAAAAGGTCTTCAGACTTCTCGTGGCTGATACAGGCTACTTAAAACCTAGATTGTAAATTTCTCATGAGTAATATTTTGCCAGTGTAACAGCAGGTATCTGCTGTCACATTGTGAGTGTATGCACTAAAGCACCAGAAACATATCAAATTGACCTTTAAAAAATAGTTGTACTGCTTACCAGCAAGTTGCTTTGTTGCTTTATTACTAAATACTGAAAATGATCATTAACATTAACACATCTTAACAGTGAGGCAATGCATTTTTAATTCCCTGCTGTGAGTTCATCTTTGATATGCGTAAACATGGAAACATGACTCTAGTTTGTTTTTGCAATAACTCTCCCTTGTGAGATAACTCTCACAAGGGAGAGCTCCACTAACTGTGGACTGTTCCCAGCACCATGGGGAGGATGGGGAATTACACAATGAGAGGGTTTTGTGTATTATCCAAAATAACTTATGATATTGTGGCCGACAGAAAAGTTGCTACGTAATTTAATCATATTTCAATATATTGTTATCAACAGATTTTTACAACCAAGTTTGGTTTTCAGATGTCAGCTGCTGTGCAATGACTGAACTTGACAAAAATAATAAAAAATGTTCCCATATGTGTGGGAACCCTCCTACCCTGTAAATTGATGATGACTAAACTTAAAGTTATCATTTTACCTACAGGCCTGAACAGGAAGTAGAGCTTTTGCCAATAAATGCTGAATTTTCCTACCGACATCCAGACGCGGTGGCGGCTTCCCCCCAAATATCAAATAGTAAGCCATTTTCCTTTTTTGTTGTTGTTGGTGTTGTTGTATGTTTGCTCAATGCTTTTGACAAATCAAATCACATACAAATACAATTTTATCCACCTCAGGTTACAACTTCTGATTCTGAAAAGTGAAGCCAATGAGGAAGTGACATAAACTTGCATTTGCTCTAAATTGGTTACAAAAACGCGTCTGCTTATATGTCTATGAGGAAATGACCATATCTTTCTCTTAATTTTTCCCCTCAGTGAACTCATTGTAAAGATGAGTTTATGGTCTCAATCTCTAGCTTCAAGTCTTCATTTAGATAGACCATAAAACAGGGTATGCTTTAGGGCGAGGCTACCTTGTGATTGACAGGTTACGACCACGGCTTTGTCCGGTCAGGGAGTTATCGGTATTTTCGTCTTACAACTTTATCCCTTTTACAGTGTGTTTTCAATTCATGAAGGTTAGGCGTAACATTTTAGTCGTTAATGTCTTATTCAGCATCTGGATGTACTTGGCGCCACCTTCTCGTGTCATTTCTCGTTCCAAAAAACAAGATGGCGACAACCAAAACACCAAATTTGTGGCTTCAAAATGACAGTACACAAACAAATGGGTCCATTTCATATACAGTCTATGATCCCTGCTCATCAAAGACTTCAGCAATATCCTCGATCCTGTATATTTGTCTTATTTATCGTATTTATTTATTATCATCTCACATGATCCTACTCGGCCAATCACCCATGTGTATTCCGATAACTCGATCACTCAACACGAGTGAGATATTCACACACACAGGAGGGACAAGAGAGAGCCAGAAAAAGTAGGGATGTGAAGCGCCACTACGAGACAAAGCACAGGTCTTTTGAGCAAACTTACCGACTCACATCTGATGCACAGAAAAATAAACAAATACACAATAAATGTAATCAGAATCATAATACATGAATACACTGAGCAACAATGATGTTAACACAGAGGATAAATGAGCTGAAACAAGTGGTTTAGGTCAGAGGTCAGAGCTTAGAACCCTGAGGTCATAGCATACAACCATGAGGTCATAGCATAGAACCCTGAGGTCAGAGCATAGAACCCTGAGGTCAGAGAACCGTGAGGTCAGAGAACCCTGAGGTCAAACCGTAGAACTCTGAGGTTGGAGAACCCTGAGGTCAGAGCATAGAACCCTGAGGTCGGAGAACCCAGAGGTCAGACCGTAGAACTCTGAGGTTGGAGAACCATGAGGTCAGAGCATAGAACCCTGAGGTCAGAGCATAGAATCCTGAGGTCAGAGCATAGAACCATGTAATCAGAGCACAGAACCCTGTGGTTAGAGCATACAACCCTGAGGTCAGACCATAGAACCATGAGATCAGAGCATAGAACTATGAGGTTAGACCATAGAACCCTGAGGTCAGAGCATACAACCCTGAGGTCAGACAATAGAACCATGAGATCAGAGCACAGAACCCTGAGGTCAGACCATAGAACCCTGAGATCAGAGCATAGAACCCTGAGGTCAGACCATAGAACCCTGAGATCAGAGCATAGAACCCTGAGGTCAGAGAACCCTGAGGTCAGAGCATAGAACCATGAGATCAGAGCATAGATCTCTGAGGTCAGAGCACGATGTACACATGCCGCAATGACAACATATTTTTTTTATTTTCTTTATATAAATTATTATGAGTGTTGTGTGTATGTATGGGTTCTTACTATTGTAAATTACATTGTTGCTACGCAGTGTTATATGGCCTATGTAA
Organism: Clinocottus analis; assembly: GCF_023055335.1. Classification (NCBI taxonomy): domain Eukaryota; kingdom Metazoa; phylum Chordata; class Actinopteri; order Perciformes; family Cottidae; genus Clinocottus; species Clinocottus analis. The sequence goes on from NW_027175943.1 coordinate 11,226,978, forward strand.
CCCCCTTCTTAATAATTAGTTTATGCAGTTTAATTTGATACTTTTAGTCTACTGTTTGTAATTCACTGAATTAATTATCTTGAAAAACATCTTCAAATTGTTTTCTTATTCTTATCATTCCTTTGGTTGATACTTGAGGAAGACCAGCCCTCTTTTGACAAGTTGTAGATAATGCCAGTTTTAAGGGAGCTCAGAATATTTCTTTTACCTTTGAATTGCTATTTGTTTCAGGGGTGGAGGGTGTGGTCCAGCTGTTGGAGGGGCTCAGCGGTAGGCTGCTGGACAGTCTTAAGGAGGTTCTGGTGGAGAGAAACACGCTCACCCTGGGCAAGGAGCTTGGCAAAGGTCAGTTCCTTATTTCTCATGAAAAATTATCCCGTCATATCCTCCCAACCAAGAACCCTTGTTGTGCAAACTCTCAGTTGGATGAATATACTGTAGATGTCTTGAACTCTTCCTTTAGTACTCCTGCTGAGATAAAGCAGAGCAGTTGACCTTCATGCATGGGAACAGCGGTAATGTCCTGTCACAGTTCAGCACGGAACAGTTCCTTTAAAAAGACATCCCAAAATGTGGTGAAAGTGTTTTTGTTGGTTAAACCATAACGCAACCATAGTTCAGTTTTGGTTTTCAACTGAAAATAGCCAATCTTCTTCTTTACACCGACAGTATACTGCCATTATAATTAGACAACTTTGAATAATAAAAGAGTGAATGATTTCTCATACAGCCTTGGACAAGACTAAGAGTCCAAAGCAGCGGCCCCCAACCTCCGGACCGGCCCGGTACCGGTCCGCGGGTCGGTTGGTACTGGGCCGCACAGAAAAAATGAACGAATTAAAAAAAAAAGTTTTTCAAAAGTTTTTTTTTTAAGTTTTATTTTAAAGAAATAATAAAAGTCAAGAAAATGTTTAATTTTGAAAAAGGGCCGGATACATCCATCTGTGCATCTGAGCCTCTTGAAATTCATTACCCCAAAAACAAAAATTAAAAGTCTGCTTCAACTCTGCCGGTATTCTGGTCTTAAATCATGGCAGAATATCCTATAATCGTCAATAGCTCTGAAACCTCTGCTCCCATTTTAAACATCCTGCCTTTGTGAAGCGGGATTTAAGTTAAGCAGTAAACTGGACATTAAGGTTTAACTTAAGCAGTACACTGGACAGAAAGGTCTGAGCTATGGAGTAGACCGGATATAAAGTACACATGTCGAGTGTCTCCCATCACTCTTATCCGGCTCCTTGCAGAGAAACCAGCTCAGTGCTCCCACTAATTCGGCGTAATGGTGAGTTGTATATTTCTGCACTTTATAATTGCTTTATGCCGGTCGTATCATTTTATTACGTCATATGTATTACGTCAAATTTATTACGTCATATTTATTACGTCATATTTATTACGTCATATTTATTACGTCATATTTATTTATTTATTGCCTTTCACGCAGGTCCCTGAAAATATTGTCTGACACGAAACCGGTCTGTGGCGCAACAAAAGGTGGTGGACCGCTGGTCTAGAGCCATGCTAGTTGCTCTCTTGATCTAAAGAAAGTGGGACTTAGAGCTAACTGCTAACGTTTGGAAAAGTGACAACAAAGTTTCATGGCAATCCATCCAATTGTAGTTGTTGTATATGTCAACATCTTGTCAAAAAGTAATGATTATTGAAATAATACAGATACATCCAATGGGAACCCTCGACATCTAACACAAACTCTGACACAATCCATCAAGTATATGTAGAAATATTTTACTGAATGAATAAAGACTTTGCCCTACTAGTTGCACTAGAAGAAATGTCAGGGAATGTGACTCATCCTCTGGAGACTATAAATGACCACAAATTGGCACGGCAAGCCATCCAAATGTTGCTGTGACCCTTCAATCTAGACCAAAGTGGTGGAAAAAAACATTGACATAGATGTCAATATTTGACTCAGGAATAAAAGTGAGTTAGTGATTTTGTTGTTTATTTCCGTTCTACAGGAGAGTTTGGCTCCGTATATGAAGGTGTCTTCACACCAGACGAAGGTGTGGAAATCAAGGTTGCCGTTAAGACCATGAGAGGTGTGTATCCTAAAATCCCTTTATCAAGACTCTGCACTATTACTTCTTATTGTTACTTCTTATTTGTGTATGTTTTCTTTGTCCCACATAGTTGGAATCCACAGCCAGGAAGACCTACATGAGTTTTTGAGAGAGGCAGAGATCATGAAGAACTTTGATCATGAAAATGTAGTCAGACTACTCGGTAAGATTACATGAAGACAATTAATTAGTTTATCATGACGATCATGATTACATGGTCAAGTCATTTTTTGTGTCTATAAATCTCACTAAACTGTAACTATAGGGTTAGGGTGCAGTGTTAAAGCGTTTTGAGTGGTTGGAAGACCAGAAAAGCTGATTTATGTTTCTTATTAGAGTGCATATCACCAAAATATTCCATTGAGTAAATCATCCGCTCATTATATTAGCCTATGGCTGATCAGGTTGCCATTTTGGGGAAGTTTGCCACTCCACAATTATGCTCGAGTCATGACTCAACATGAAGATTTCTAAACCCTTGACCAACATGTATAAAATGTTTAAGTATTTAGAATTGTGAAAAACGTATTTGCCATCATTAAAGTTAGGGTTGGTAATCTTGGGAAACTAGCAAAATTACTTTTATTTTATAAATTTGATTCAACATGAAAACCCAGAACAATGTTGTCAACTCTTTTGCAATGAAAGTAGCCAGCAGCACTAGCTTCAAACGTAGCGAGCAGCACGAGCTCCAAACGTAGCGAGCAGCATTATCTCCAGAAGTAGCTAATCCTAGCAACAAAGTTGCCAAATCAACAGCAGCATCATCTTAGGCTTCTTCCAAAGCCACTCCCCCAAAAGATCATTATGAGAGTAATCAATGAAAATGGCTATTGTTAGCACTCACTGTTGACTAGCTAGCAGCTAGAGTGAGACTCAATGAAGCTCAATGAGTTCACAGGCAGAATGCAGACCGGTAGAACGCCATGGGCCCAATCATTACAATCAGGCCGAATGAAATGATCGAACAATTAAATACCAGTCCTGCAACACATACCGGATTTTTGTTTGTTTGAGCATTTGATGCATTAATTGCATTTAGGGTGTGATGACTGGGTGTCATTTTTTCAACAAACATAATAAAAGATTTAAGTCGTGTGTCGGAGAATTTGATTTGGGGAAAGTTTGTTTGGTTTTAGAGGTTTTCATATTGTAACCACAGACTTAGCTTAGCATTATTCTTAACCTTGTAAAAGATGTGTGTGTGTGTGTGTGTGTGTGTGTGTGTGTGTGTGTGTGTGTGTGTGTGTGCGTGCGTGCGTGCGTGCGTGCGTGCGTGTGTGTGTCCGTCCGTCCGTCCGTCCGTCCTGCAGGGGTTACTTTACAGAGAGAGCAGGACTCTCCTCTGCCGGTCCCTCTGGTCATCCTGCCTTACATGAAACATGGAGACCTGCGCCGCTTCCTCATTGCTACACGATATGGCGATATTCCTATGGTGAGATGCAGTCAGCACATTGCATACCGAGAAACACACAGAGGTACCGTGACATCTATCTCCTGGAACCCATAGATTAGAAGGTGGTGTGAGGTAGTTACGACGAGTTCACGCCATTAAGATGGCCCTGATTACTCACAAGTTTGAAAGGCATGACTGATAGCTCGGCTTGGAGATGTGCTCAGCTGGTCAGTGTTGACAAATTCTGTGCTTTAAATAGCTACAGTATAAATCATATTGTCACATAATCAAACAGAGACATTGGACATTGTATCGCTACAGTAGCCCACAACGAACAAACCAATCACTTGCTCAAGAGCCTTTCTTGTTTCTACATCACCTGAAGGCTACCGTAGTTCTCCAACACGCTTGGAAAGGAAGGAGTGAGCAGAGAGGTATTCAGTTGTCAAACAATGACAAACACTTTCACATGCTTACGTCTGCACATTTTAGTTCAAAATTGTTCAAATTTAATCACAGCGTACCGCCTTCTGTTCCCTTGTCTTCCAGTTCGTGCCCCATCAGAGTCTCCTGCGCTTCATGATCGACATCGCAGCAGGCATGGACTATCTGAGTGGGCAGGGGTTCCTGCACAGAGACCTGGCTGCACGCAACTGCATGTGCGTCCATCAGAGGGAGACATTGAGAGGGAGTAGGGGGGGGGGGGGGCTTAAAATGAAGGACTCCTTGTTTGTGTATGACTGTGTCTCTGTCCTCAGCCATTGGTATTCAACCATGGCCCAATGTCTGGGAAGGAAGTTGCTCAAAATGTTAATAAAGCAGACTGAGGGCCTCAGAGAAGACGCAGTGTGTTCGGACAAAAAAAAAACAACAGAACTCTCAATGTGTTATTTGATCTGACTCCAGAGAGCATCACCTGTGCTGATTGTGCTGAGTGCATTTATAAAAAAATAAATGAAAAAAAATGTCATTCACAGGCTGGGCGATGACCTCAGAGTGCGTGTGGCCGACTTTGGCCTGTCCAAGAAAATCTATAGCAGCAATTACTATCGTCAGAAAGTAGTTACCCGTGTGCCAATCAAGTGGATGGCCATGGAGAGCCTGTCCGAGTCCGTCTACACCACCAAAAGTGACGTGGTGAGTCCAGGCTTCATGGAGCATCCCTATATTCACATGGCCACACCATCAGCGGCATCAATTCAGGAGTTTTGATGTTTCCCAAACGTCTGAATTGACAGTGATTTTCTTGCCCTGTTAAGTGGTCGTTCGGCGTGACCGTGTGGGAGATTGTGTCCCGGGGGAGGACTCCCTATCCTGGAGTTCACAACCACGAGCTGCTGGAGATGCTGCGGTCAGGTCACAGGCTCAAACCCCCCGAGGACTGTGACCCCGGGCTGTGAGTTTCTGAGCTGGTTCAGGGGCACTCCTGGTTACACATAATAACAGAAAGCTGGTGGTACCAGAAGTTAATTCATGTTGAACACATGCATATATGCTGTGTATTAAAATAACATACAGCAGGTTGTTTTTACAGGGACATTTCTTTGACAAAGACATTGTTACATAACAGCCACACATGATGGGCTGCAGCTTTTTGAAATGTCCATAATCGAAAAGTGAATATTTCAGAGCAATATAAAAGGAAGCACGTTAATAAATCCATTTAACTATTGAAATATATTAGTATCTACTTTTTATTAAGAAATTTACAATAACTACAAATAGGGTTTCATGCTAATATAAATATATCTATTACTTTATTGTATATTACAGTTATTAATTCTAATAATTAATAACTAGTTACATCTTCTCACGTACCTGATTCTCATCAGGTATGTGAGTTATACTGATGTGATAAATGAAATATCACTCAACACAAAGATGAACCCTGCTATGTCTTAAGCCATGGGGATTATTATTGTATATCTACAGTATGTATAGTTGTATCTGCCTCACACAGCCTCCTCCCTCTTCTTCCCCCATCTCGCCCCAAACACAGTTATAAGGTCATGCAGAGTTGCTGGGACCAGGAGCCAAGGAGCAGGCCCGGCTTCGGGGAACTGGGCGAGATGCTGACAGGTCTTCTGTCGGAGCTGCCGGTGCTGGAGGCCAGCCAGGAGGCCAGCTACATCAACCACGGCCTGGAGGTCGCTGCTGCTGTTGCTGCCTCTCAAAATCCACAGACAGATTCTAATGAAAGATGGGAAAATGTCTACCTGCCTTGTCCCGTGGGTGCTGCTGCAGCAGCCAGAGATGAGAACGTGGAAGTGGAGGATGGCTACCTTAAGTTTATTGCTGCTGCCTCAGCAGATAAAGGGGCCGAAGGTCACTAAAAACAAGAGGGGTTTTATGAAATTACATTTTGTATCTGAAGTGGACCCCTTATGAACTGTGTGACAGAGGCAGAGATGTATAGTAAATATGGAAGATGATATAGAGCGGGCGAGAGAAAGTAAAAGTTATTTTGCACTTTTAAAAAAAAACTTTTTGTATATCTGTTACTATAAAAGTATTTGTTGCTATGAAATAAATATACGTTTATGGAAGTTCATTCCCTTATTTTCTTAAATAAATGGCAAAAGTCCAACAATATTGTGACATTGTACAAATGAATAAAGGAATAGATTGCAACCTAGCAGAACATAACTAATTTGATTTTGAATATGTCAATAAAAATCTTGTCTCATTTATTTTGAGTTGAATTGTTAATTATGGCAATTTGAATTGTGTTAACATCGCCGAGCAGATGCTTGACTATTTGCTGTGAAACAGTACACCATGTTGCCCCCAATGAGTGCAGGCTACATAACGTTAGTTGTTGTTTTTAACCGACTTGGTATAATAAACTACAACTCCCTGCACCACCCTAAATGCGGCTTCGTTCTGGTTTCTCAGTAGCGACACGTCACCTCACGTCACTACCGCACCTGCGCAGCCATCTTGAGCCGCTTGCAAGCAACGGGCACAGAAAAGCAAAAAAACAGGAGTAAAATACACCAGCCTAACCTGAGGAAACCGGGATATGTCCGCTAGAATCAAGGACGTATGAAACAGTAAAGGTCGAATACAGTGGAGCGACCACGGGACAATAACGAAGACGGTGACATAGCCGACCAAGTGCCTCGGACACCCGGACCTACAAGTCATCTTTTTCGCCGGAGTAGGAAGGAAGAGTCGAGTCGCCGACAGAAAAACACATCAAGAGTGAAACCATGAATCCCGAATAGTGAGTCACGTTAAACTGGCTCCATTGTGAGGCGGCTACTGTCGAGTGCAGTCTGTGTGTCGGTTTGGTCTGTTGTGTAACCTTGTATAAATAATAAATAATGCAGGCTGATGCTGCTGTCGATATCGTGAAACCTCGGCTAACGTTAGCCGGCTCCCGGGAACAGGGCGCGGACGGCGTCCTCAATGTGTCAGGCTCGCGGACGTGTTTTCTTCGAAAACGTCAGCTGACAGTTTTTTTCGCTCGTGCCTCAACCGACACGCGACCTTTTTCACGGGACAAGTAAACGGGCAGTGCCGTGTGTAGAACCAGCCAGACGGCTCGCGAACCATGGTTCAACCCAGAGACCGCAATGAAGAGCTTTTAGCTCGCCAGTAACGTTGCATTAAGTCATGTCAGACCTGTGTCCTCGATAGACAGCCCGCTGTTCCCCTTAAGGAAACATATGGACACCGGTACTGGTGCTTTACATTACTGTAAGTCCGCCATTCAGACGACCGCTAACCTTGCTCTAAATTTGCTTTTGGTTTCTACTTTAATACATTTTTCAGTTTTTAGAATTGGCTTCCGGTTTACTAAAATGCTTAACGTTACGAACAGAGTGTACTATCATTTGTAGATGTATTTAACTTTTAATGTTTGTGTAACTACTATGTTAAAACGTGTTTAAGGGGTTCTCGCGCTGATGGCTGTTGTGTTTGCTAAATGTGTGCTATTTTTGCGGATAAAATGCTCTCCATTGCGCTGCTTGTCTGGGCCAGTGCTACATGATATGGCAGCAGGTACAGAGGATGTTTGACAGCCGACCTGCTGCCCTGAAACGAGAGGAACCCCGATGTCACCAAATCTGTTGGTCGGTGCTAAGACGTCCCGGAGCCGGCAGCAGACACTTCCCTTTGAGTCCCAATGGGACCCGGCTAAGCTAACACCTCCACACCCTTAGCAGACAACCATTGTTACTCCGTGTGTTTACTTTATAACCTCGTCTCGGTCGATATGCCTTCACACCGCCTGCTGTCGCACACTGGGTCCGAGGAGACTGATCGTAAGAGACCTCGAGGATTTGGTGCCACTTTTTGAGAAAAACACGCGTGGCTAATAAGTTAAAGGTTAACCGATTATTCAGTAATGCTTCATAGAGCACTTATGAAATGACTTTAGTGTTTATTGTGCTCAAACATGACACTTACCCTCAAGTAATTCAGGACACCCCTCTCCATTGGATGATTTCACCACAAAAATGCAGCATAGCATTTGGAGTACAATCAAATAATTTTTTTATTAAAACGCCCATGTTAATGATTGATGTATTTATAACTGCTAAGAATGTCTTTCGTTGTTTATTATATAAACAGCAAGTCTGTAATATCTAAGCCAATGCATCGCTGATTGTTGTCTCCACATGCCGATTTAAAATGTAATTAAAATCAAGCGATATTCGACCAGGGTGACAAAAACTGCCTGCGCATTTGGTAAATGGACCCGTACTTGTATAGCACTCTTCTAGTCCACTCAATGCGCTTCAACACTACATGACATCATTCACCCATTCACACACTGATGAGACGAGTGCCACATCAGGATTATCAACCACTCATACAGAATTCATACATTGAACACCGAAGGCGCAGCAATTTAAGGTTAAGCGTCTTGCTCAAGGACACATCGACATAGGCGAGCGAGCCGGGCATCAAACCGCCGATCCTCTGATTGAAGGACGACCCTGCGCACTACTGAGCCAGAGTCGCCCATTTGGTGATTATATTAATCAGCAGTAGTTTTTTGTGTTTTACGCTGCAGACCTTCTCAGTGTGTGAATCTTGGTTCCACAGCCACCTGGCCATGATGAACCTTTACCCTGAAGCCCTGTTTCACATCCGGAGCTCTGCTCATTCAATATTTGGTATCGACTGGACTGTGTTAGTTGAAAGTTGGTTTTAAATCTCAGATTCTTATATTGTTTACATAATCATTGTGTTACTTTTATACAATAAAACTAAATGTAAAAGCTCTTTCTGATGTTTGGCCATCTTATATTCTGAGTAATTAAGATACTCTGCAGTCATACATCAGTTTAATAAAAATGTGACTTAAAGAATAAAAGCTTTATCAGTAACCGAACACAACCCCACAGTGAAGCTACTGAATTTGCTTCTTTGTTGTTCCAGATACCCGTGTGTACTCTAGTAAACGCACCAACGCACATGCAGCCTTGTCTGGTTCCAGTTCTTACTGGAACAACAATATTTAAAATATCATTAGTGTATATATACATAATATATATGTATATACTTTTTTTAAAATGTATTTAGAAAGTAAGGAATCAGAAAAAAGCCTTTTTGTATCAAAATAAAACTCAAAAGTTTCAGACGATACACAGCCGTACTTATGAATAATTTCTTCTTACTTAAATGACTTTTTTCACATCATTGAGTTTAAGTATTCAGGGCTATGCACTTGATGTGGTCTTTGGATAGCATGTTGAAATGATTGGCAGCTGATTGACCGGTCCTGCTGCCCATCAGCATCCGTCCACATCAACACAATCCACAGCCGTGTAGAAATGTGAACTGGGCTGATTGCAACAGAGCTGTTGATCTAGTGTTTGTGAGATATTACCAGAAGGTTGAGTGTCAGGCTGCGGTACACGACATGTCTCAGTTTTCCTGTCACACAAGAATAGCAATGCTGTTGAGCAATTCTCCACAGCTGTCTGTGCTGTGTGTCAAATTCATCTGATGTTGTTTTCCTCTCAGTGATTGGATGAGGGTTAGGGGGGATTGTTGTTCCATTATTTCAGAAGAACCTTCCTGTAATAGGAGTGAGTATCCAACCGCAAAAGAAAAACAAGGTAAATTTACCTCAAAATACGTTTTTCAAGTTTCTAGTGTGATAAAACAGCCATGGCAGGATTAACCCGCTGGAGGGGCCACAAGTGTGTCCTTCGCCCCTGTTAACCATCCCATAATCACACTCTGTACAGATTACTGCCTGGCCCCAGCATGGTTTGAGTATTGACGTTATTGTTGAATTGAACAGAAGTCAGACAAAAAACAAAATCTATACTTAAAGTCTCCTCAGGATTCCTATCGACTGGAATAAATCTGCTTTCATCGCTTCGTAACGTGACTACTCCACTACTCGTTTTAGTCGTCACTGCAAAAAATCCTGACCCCACTGAGTCCGCAACGTGCCGTTAGGTTCAGTTTTTATGTAACGGTTGCAATGTTACACAAAAAAAACCTGTCTGCTCTCTGACCATCCTACTGCTGATTTGAATGGGAATGTCTGTTCTACTCTGTGTGTGTGTAAGATATCTTCTCCCTCTGTGCCATAGCGCTCCATTGTTGTTAAAAACACACCACAATTGTTAATTTGTTCCACTGCGGGAATAGTCCCAGAAATGCACTATTTACTCCTGTTTGAGTAACGGTTGCTCAAAAACTACAGAGATCAGCTGTTCCAGGAAAATACTTGACTTCATTCCATGTTGTGCACATTGAGCACTTATCAGCTGAGGTATTGTGGGGATAGAAAAGTGTGTGTGCTAACCTGTACGTTCTTCTTTCAGTGACTACCTGTTCAAACTCCTGCTCATCGGAGATTCTGGAGTAGGGAAGTCCTGTCTCTTGCTGCGCTTCGCCGTAAGTAGTTCCGCCTCACCCTCCAATGTGCGTGTTTGCATCACCGCCGCCCTCGAAAGGTCTATGCTCCGCCCACAACCTGTCTCCCTCTCCGCAGGACGACACCTACACAGAGAGCTACATCAGCACCATCGGAGTGGACTTTAAGATCCGCACCATCGAGCTGGATGGCAAGACCATCAAACTGCAAATTGTGAGCACACACGCGCACACACACACACACACACACACACACACACACACACACACACACACACACACACACACACACACACACACACACACACACACACAAATAAAGAACTCTGTAACCCTCCCTTGAGCTCGGGCTTACATCTAACCATTGTGATGAAAACACACGAGAGGTGTGTGTGTGTGTAACTGGAGCCTGGATTAATTAAGGGTACAGGCTCTGCCATCCCAAACACAACCAGTTGTTAAAGCAGACACATTGTAACTCTGCTTGTACACTCACACACACCTGGTCAGCTCTTTTGGTTCCATTTTGGGTGACACACTGCTCTCGTCACTGCTCTCAGCTGGAAAAAGAAAAACCGCTTTGATGGACGTGAAACTTTGTAAACTACATAATATTTTTTTTTTTTGCAGAACAAATATGATCATTCAGTGCTGCTTATTTCAAAGAAACCTTTATATTGTTCATCTTGATTCACAATGTCTGGGGACACCACAGGATGGTTAACTGGCGTTTAGGAGCGGTCCGATATGGCAATGAAAGACCTGCTTCATTAACGATGACCTCCCAAAACGAAGTTACGCTAATCTGGTCCGTGCTGTCGGATGACGCGAGCGCTCCCATGACTTCAAAGCGGAAGGAGAAGGAACGCCATAAAAGAATCCATTTTGTCCCACACAGGCGCAGACATGTAGCTGATGATACTGTGAGGATTCTGGCCTAAACCTACAGCCTCAGCTGCCAAATACATAAAAACAATGTATATTTTTTCTACTCTATAAATACTTTAGATGAAATAAAATCCAGTTATTAGTGTGTTGTGATCAGCGGAACGAAGAAAATCACTCATCACTGTTAGCTTGTTAATGAATGTTATAATGTGCCTGTGATGTCACGATCACATGCTGCTTCTGACAGGACATGAAGGAGCTGTTCCTTATTTGTTTATTCAGATTTCTTTATGATGTGGTGTTTTTGTGGTATTGGTTTCTCATCCTTCTCTCGCTCTCTCAGTGGGACACTGCCGGTCAGGAGAGGTTTCGCACCATCACCTCCAGTTACTACCGCGGAGCCCACGGCATCATAGTTGTATATGATGTGACGGATCAGGTGGGTGCAGGGAAGGAAAGGACTCCGGTGCTTTATCGTAGTTTAGTTTAGTTACATGTGTTGAGCTTCTAACCAACCATGTTCTACGCTAACCGTGGTAATGCGAGGTTGTCTGAACACAGATGTTTGAAATACATCTGAATACAATCCAACACTCTGAATTCCAAAATACATAGTTACCTCTCACCAGCAGTATTTATCAATCTAGATTGACCGGGTATGAGTAGCCGGTCAGTTGCTGCTGCTGTATTAATGCTCTGAATGGTGTGTTTTTAATTTTGGACTGGACTGTCCCTTTTTTAAAATTGGAGGAATAAGTCTGCTTAAGTAATGATCTTGTCCGACTTCATTTTTGAGGCCAAAAAGAAATCAACTGTATAAATGTAACCGCACATTCACAGCGGAGATACAAAGCTGTAAACCGACTCGCTCACATTGTTGTCGACACGCAGGAGTCTTACAACAACGTCAAGCAGTGGCTCCAGGAAATCGACCGCTACGCCAGTGAAAATGTCAACAAGCTGCTGGTGGGCAACAAGTGTGACCTGACCACGAAGAAAGTAGTGGACTACACGACAGCCAAGGTGAGGCTGCCTTCTGTTTGTTATCCCTGGTTAGGAGAGAGGGACACTTCTTCTGATCAGTTAATAAAAACAACAACTTTTAAGGTATTGCAATTGTCTATCTTTGATGGTAAATCCAGTGTTATGCACATTAACATACGTCTCCTGAACAAACTTTCCAACACGTATACAAGCTTCTGCTTTGCAACTTTTTGATCACTGTGATCTTTCAAAATAAAAGCCCACCAGTAAAAGGATGGATTATGCCCATTGCACTGCCAGAGGTCTTATAATGTGAAACACCTGTGCAGGACAATGTAGTTTTTTATTAACAGCAATCCAAGAAAGAAAGAAAAAAACTTCAATAATATTATTATTATTATTAATAAAAGTACTTTATTATTGTATATATTGAAAAAACTGAACTGGTTTGTGTGTTTCTGATAAAATGTTTTTTCTAGAGCTACTGAATGTTGTTTTCTTTTACGCTCAAAGCTTCTTTTGAGGTTTTAGAAAGAATGAAGCTTCAGATGTCTGTTCTGTGATAGGAAGTTATCACGCTAAACATATTGTGCTTATATAAATGCCATTTATGGTGTTGTTAGATTACTGCTAGACTGGTGGGAGCTTCCACATCACAACAAGCAGAAATGCGAAGGAACACAGAGGCAGCATTCAATGTGGATTTTGAATTGGAATCATGAACGAAGCTTTGAAGCTCAACTATTCTTTACAACCAGAGTTATTTGTGTCCGACTGAACCAGCGAGTATTTATTTAAAGAAACAGTGTTTGTGCCATCTGTCCATGTTTTTCCCAATTAAAGGGAGACACTGCAAGATAATACGGCAAAGCAATTAACTGATAGGTCTCACAATTCATCTCTCTCACTTGATAACTTACCTGCCTCACGACACATATTTTTATTATTAGAAGTTTTCAGAAAATATCTGTACACATGTTTAAATGAGGCATACAAGGTGTGCTTGATTCTCTTTTTATCACTCCATTAATCAAGAAGAAACCACATTAAAAATATATTTAGTTTTAGGGATACAATGTTGTGTAAATCAGGCATCAGCATCGTCTGTTAAAACCTCCAGAATACAGAGGAATGAAAGTGGAACGTTAGCTGGATGTCAGAGCTGCAGAAGTGGAGGTTTCTGGCTGAGAAAGAACTCATGAACTGTTAAATTCTTCGACAGGATAAACAATGTAACTAATACATATCACTATGAAACTTCTGCATTTGATCAATGACAACAAGACAATATCTTTTCCATTGGAAGTTTTTAGAAATGTTATGTTTTAATATGCAAATATAGCATTTTCTAATGATAACGTTTGAATTTAGTCAATCTACAGACGCAAAGAGACTAAAGTCAAGACAAACAATGTTTCACTACCAGTCTGAAAGAAAACGTTTGCCAAAAATACCTAAAAAAGGACCAGTGCATGAAAAACAATGTTTTTGCCTGTCGTGTCTCCTCTCAAGAGTAAAAAAAAAAACACACGAGTGTCAGCGCAACATGTGTTTGTGTGTATTTACTGTCTGAATCTCACCTCTGTATGTTCTGAATGCACACGTTCATTAACGAGCCCCTCTCTCCCGTTGGCAGGAGTTCGCTGACTCCTTGGCTATCCCCTTCCTGGAGACGAGCGCCAAGAACGCCACCAACGTGGAGCAGGCCTTCATGACCATGGCCGCGGAGATCAAGAAGCGCATGGGACCCGGGGCCACGGCCGGCGGAGACAAGCCCAACCTAAAGATCGACAGCACCCCCGTCCGGCAGTCCGGAGGGGGCTGCTGTTAGGAGACCCCACCCCCCACCGCCGCCACCTCCACTGAATTCTCCCTTTCTGTGTTCCCGCCCATAACCTCTGCCACTCCCTCCACCCACTGTTCCCCCAGAAAAACCCAGACCCCCGACTCCATCGTCTATCAGGAGACCCAGTGACGGTGACGGTTGGCTCCAACAGGAGTAAACCGTCAGTGTTCAGGTCAGGAAACGGATTGAAACTTCCCAGGGGTTCATGTCCACAACAACCGAGAGGGGAAAGCTGTGAGGGAGGAACAGATGCCCGGGGTCACTCGTGTCTGTCAAGAGGACGGGAGGACCGGACACGGGGGGGGGGTATTGATTTAGATTGGAATGGAGCCAGTGGAAGATTAGGTTTCAATTGAGCTTATCTCTATACACATACACACACAGACACACACATATACACACTTTGTAGTGGGTAGGCACAGGTTAAAAGAGATTCAAGCCTTTTGGCCAAAGTCTGTCTTTACTGATCTCATTTTATGTCCAAACATGGAATTATTTACACACACACACACACACACACACACTCACACACACATTCAGCAGTGTGCTGAAGACACACGCTGTAGGAAGTGTTGCTGAACACCGACGCATCATCACTATTTATTGATGAAGATCAGGGGAAGGCCCATTGGGCGAGCCGACACACAGGTGTGTTCAGAGCGGAAATTCTCGCTTTACATCGTTCGGGTGAATTTAAGCCACGTACCTGTTCACCTGCTGCGGGTTGACCTGCGTCTTACACACGCTTTCTGAGCTTCTGTTTACGGCTAGGTGGCATCGTGACCACGCGGTCAGTCAACGAGCTAACCGCTAACCAGTCAGCGAGCTAACCGCTAACCAGTCAGCGAGCCAGCTGGACGTAAGAACACAGTTTACTCAAGAGGCCAGTTTGTAGCATCTGGTCTGCGATGTCTCTTGAGAACGTTCCCAGTATGTGGAGACGCTAACGCGATGCCTAACGGTGTTTGACTCTGGCTCTCTGTGCTCCAAAGTCGGGATGTTGTACGGGGTTTACATCAGAAATTCATGGAAAAGCTTTGGGCAGATTTACTGAAATAAATAGTTTATTGGACTCAAAACATTTCCGCTGTGACCGTTTGATCTGGACCTGTAATGACATCACACACAGGAGGAAAGACAGGCTGTAGGTGTGGTTTACTCCACGTATAGAGGTGTGTTGGAGGCGGGGTCGTGAGAATACATAGTGATAGTTTTTCTGTTTTCTAGTCTCCATTTTATCCACAAAAGAAGGCAACGTGACATTTAGCACGGCCACTTCCTGGAATGACACTAAATACTCCAGTCCAGGGTCGTGTGTGTGTGTGTGTGTGTGTGTGTGTGTGTGTGTGTGTGTGTGCGTGTGCGTGTGTGTGCGTGTGCGTGTGTGTGTGTTAGGGGGTGGGGGACATTTACAGATTAACTTAAAGAGAAACGATTGGCTAAATTCTGCATTGATCTTACAATGATTTTTATTATTGTCGTGGTTTTATTGTTTGTTTTTTTTGTTTCATTTTTCATTGATACAGTTGCAACTTTTCCAATAACCCAAAGCTCTCGTGTTCCGTATGTGACTGAGGAGGTTTAAAGGTCGTCATTTCATTCTTGCTTGTTTGCAGATGAAGCACGGTTGGAGGTGGAGGTGGAGGTGGAGGTGGGATGTGGGTGGTCTGGGCATCGGCTGCTTAAGTGTTCCAGTTCGTCCTTCTTGTGATTTCTTCTTCGTTTTCACACAAATGACTCGGTCCAAACGAACAAGGAAGTGCGTTATCTTTTCCAGGCGCTGTTGATGGATTCCACGTGCACGCCTGTCCTCACGTGCACACTGGGCGACCCCCTCCATCCTCCTCTGTCCTTTTGAAATTCTAGGTGCATCTTCAAAAAGTAGTTTCCCACGTGGTTAATCATAACTCGAGGTATTTAGGGATCTTTCCCCGCGCTCGTCGGCAGAATAACCTTACTTCACTGAGAGGAGCAAACTGGAGCCGTTGTCGTACGAGACGTTCTTGTGAGTTGTGTTGATCGGGCACGGGGCCGCGTGGTTGCCGTGGCGACGCTGAGAATGGGCTGGATGTTGACGTGCCTGGAGCTCTGAGGCTCATAGCTGTGTCGGGTCTGAGCCGGATCTCCGGAGAAACCGGCAAGAATGTGAGGAGGAGAGAGTCCCCCGGCCCGCACAGAGGGGCCTCCACACCCAAAACAGTTCGGTTGGGCCTCATCTATCTGAGCCTCCTGCTGGAAAATAAAGTTAAAGGATCAGCGCGCTGTCGAGAGTAGCTTCAGGGCCTCGTCCTCCTTCAATGTGCTCGCAGAAGCTGTCCTGTAGTTTCATCACTTGTCTTGTGTTCTAAGGGGGGAGGGGGCTTTCGTGAGGTCCAGGGACTGACTGGTCTTGGTTTGCTGACCGGATATGAACTCCCACCTCTCCCATCTCCCCCCTCCCATGGTCCCCTGAGACCTGAACACAGACAAGTCCACATCGTGCTGAGGACAACGTCCCCATTTGCCACGTCACTAATTGGTGTGTGTGTGTGAGTGAGTGAGTGTGTGAGTGAGAGATTGGTGGCGTCATTGTTCACGGTTGTATTTTTAGCCTTGTGTGTTTCAGCCCTGTTAAGCTAAATTAGAAATGCTGTTTGCTGAGCAGGACTGGCATCTGAGTTTAAGGGGGAGAGGGAAGGAACCAGCAGTAAGTGTATGTCAGCAGTAATGTGTGTGTGCGCGTTTCAGCAGTAAGTGTGTTTGTGTGTGTGTGTGTGTAACATTCCTGAGCTCTTTGGACACATCACACCAGTCTCTCTTAAGTAGATGCAAATTAAGCAATCATTTGAAACTCTACACACACACACACACACACACACACACACACACACACACACACCACATATAACACAGATACACCGGATGTTTTGGGGTTTGATGACTGATTTTCTTTTTTTTTCTTTTTTTTAAAATCTTTATTTCAACAAGTCTTGATATTCTATTGATTTTAATGTATTCATTGAAAACTACTACTGTGGCGTCTGGTCCACGGAGGTCTGAGGTGATGCAGGGGGCGTGGTCAAAGACACGCAGGGGGCGTGGTCAAAGACACGCAGGGGTAGTGCTTTCGCTTATGAATGTGATTCTGATGAAACGAAACACTTGACTTTTCTTCTTAAGTTCTCTTTTTGTATTGGTTCGGTTTTGAAAGGGGTATTTCTCCCACGTCATTTGCACACTTTGTCCGTCGCTGTTCATTGGCTGAATAAAGGACTCACTAGGTGTTGTTTGGTAATAAAAAGCACCAGACAGGAGCTCGCCTGTCAAGTCACCTTCTGTCTGCTTTTCTGTTCGGCTTGTTCACTTTGGTGCCGTCTCCCTGCTCAGTTTGATCATGTTTTCTTTCTGTACATATTATAAATATACTATATATAATAAAATGATGAAAAAGATCAACGTCAACACAAGAGCTGGTCTGGTTTTGTTGTAATGGGTTCTTGGGGAGCTTGAGGTTTCACTTCATGTTCAGGTTTATTTGATGGAGGCCATGTCTCCAGAACACCACAAGGGAATGTCTTCAAATGTAGCTTCATGATCCACCTTGACTAAAGAAACTAAAGACTAATGAATTCATATGCTAATAACAGGAAAAATAAAATATTTTAGGACTCCTCAGCCCTAGTTTTTCAGCAGGTGTGGGTGAAACAAAAAAATAAATCACGCAGCAGGGGCAGTGAGTTGATATTCTAAGATTTAAGTAAAAAATAATGATGAGGAAAACAAGTCTCAGACATTCTTTAGGATGAAATTGGTCAATTAATTGGAAAAATTGTCAAATTTGCAAAATTGAATGAATCCAAAAAGCTGCAGGAGCGATGTCTGGGCCCTCGTCGGGTCATTATGTTCTCATTTTTCCACATTCTGAGGTTGTAATTATGAATGGCTACAAGCTGGATAAATATTATGTGTTTTATTTACAAAAAACTAGTTGATTCTGGTGTTTCAACCCACTTTCTCCCCCAAAACTACTTTCAGGTATCATCCAGTGTTTTATTGCATATTATTCTGACACTGTATTGATTAGCAGTAACAAAACAATATCTCTCTCGCTCTCTCTCTCTGTTACATAACTCTGACTTCTTGTTGCCAATAGGTGGCGCTATGACTCAAAATTAGCTGAGGTGATGATTTATCAAGCGTGACAAGTTTGGAGCTGACTCAAACAAGTCCAGAGGAGTTACATGAGCTTGTGTAATACAAATGTACGTAAAGTGGCCGTTAAACATAAAGCTTTATATAATGTTTAATCACCAAGGCTTTAGATTGTACTGACAGCATTTTAGGTGGATCTGATGAATTCCCTGGGACGAGTGCGTTACAGTATAGCACACACACGCACACACAAAATGTCTGAGGGGAGTTACCCACAATTCCAAGCGATGTTGCATTAAACGTTGGGTTAGCATGGAGACAAAAACTAAAAGGCAAAGAAAGAGGAGATTATATTTTTTCAACATTAATGTTTAAAGATGGAACATGAAAACACATGAAATTAGAGGAATCTGATTAAATGTTTCAAAGTCAAAGCAAAGACGTTATTAGACGCAAATATCCGTCTTCACAAGATGAAATGTTTCTTCACAAGATGAAATATTTCAGTCAACAATCAGAAACAAAAGCCCTCCGCTACATGTGAAACTGCTCCATCCTGATTCTTCAACAGGGCGATACCACAGAGTCACGCACCTCTATGAGTAAGATGGGCGGCTTCAGCACATCCACAGTGTATGGAGACACGCCGAAGGCATTTAAACGACTTCGCCCCGAGAGGTCACATGACGAGGAACAAGCAATCACAGCCGCTAGATGTCTTTTATTTATTTTTGGTAAATATTTTACTTATATTTGACTTGCTTCAGCCTCGCCGCCCAAACGCGTCACAGTATAGTTTAGTTGAGTCAGTGAGGCTTCAAGCTAAATTACCAGCGTATCGTCCTTATTGTAGCTTTAGTAGCTTTGTGGCGTGACCCTCCACCAGCCACCTTCAATAAACTGATGAGAGCAGATATCCGTCTTCACAAGATGAAATGTTACAGTCGACGAACAGAAACAAAAGCCAAACTTTTCAACATAATCGTAAATAAATGTAATGGACACATGAATAGATCATGTGTGTTTAAGGGCTTTACTTCTAGGCCAAACTTCAGTCTGGTTTTTTTT
Source organism: Clinocottus analis (assembly GCF_023055335.1). NCBI lineage: Eukaryota > Metazoa > Chordata > Actinopteri > Perciformes > Cottidae > Clinocottus > Clinocottus analis. The sequence continues at coordinate 11,246,227 of NW_027175943.1, forward strand.
AACATTTTGCGAAGGAAAAAAAAAAAATTTTGCCGGGCAGCGCGAATGACGTAAAAAAGCGTTGCGAATATTTGCCTTTTCGCCCAACGCTGAGTTGCGAAAGCCAATCAGTGTTGAGAAGCTCCGCTTCCCTGACATCTGTGGTCATAACATCGTTTGAGAGACTGGTGTTGACCCATGTAAAGGACAGCGCAGGACCCCGGCTGGACCACCTGCAGTTTGCCTACCGAGCAAAGAGGTCGGTGGATGATGCAATTAATATGGGACTGCACCATATGCTGCGCACCTCGACTCCCCGCGCTCTAAACAAAGCTCCAGAGACCCCACTAGCTACATCTAGCTACTTCAGTGTACTAGACGCTACATCTGGATACTGGACAATAAAACTCAGCCAGGAATCATCCATGCTGACCACGTTCAACAGCATCTATGGCAGACATCGGTTCAAAAGGCTTCAGTTTGGAATCATTTCCGCTCAGGATGAGTTTCAGAGGAGAGTGGATGAGGCCTACGAGGGGCTTCAGGGAGTCGCAGCCATAGTGGATGACATTCTGGTGTATGGCCGCACCAAAGACGAGCACGATGTCAACCTGCGCGCCACGCTGGGGAGAACCACAGAGGGGAGGAATAAAGCTGAACAAAGACAAAAGCATAATCTGCGTAACTGAGGTTGAGCTTCTTTGGACATAAACTTACAAGAGAAGGCATCAAGCCCGACCCCAACAAGGTCAAAGCAATTAAAGAAATTACCCCTCCCCACGCAGTAAAGCAGAGCTGGAGACCATGCTGGTCATGGTCACCTCCCTCTCCAAGTTTCCACCCAGACTTTCAGAGACTTTTCTCAGACAACTGCTGAAAGAGAAAAGGGACTTTATGTAGGACTCAAATCAAGACGTTGCATTCCAGCAATTGAAAGACTTACTAACACAGGAGCCCGGCCCAGTGCACATGCATCCAAGATACTGAACGAGACTGAAGAAAGTTACGCCCAAATTGAAAAGGAGCCGTACACAGTGCTCTTTGGATGCAGACGCTTTCATCAAAACCTGTATGGCCGACAGGTGATTTCCAAGTGAGATCACAAACCACTCGAGTCAATCATGCAGAAACCCTTGGCAGCGGCCCCGCCACGCCTACAACGCATGATACTGCAACGACAAAGGTATGACATTCCTGTCACACACAAGACTGGAAAACAAATCCCGGTCGCAGACGCGCTGTCCAGAAAGCGTCTACTGACGACTCCTTAAGTGAAGGCATGGATTTACAAATCCATACGGTGATCAGCAGTGCACCAGTGAGTGATAGAGATATGGCAGAAATCAAAGCCGCCACGGCACAAGATGAGCAACTCTCATTTTGTCTGCTGTCGCTGAGTGTTGGAATCATCGCGCCTCGCTCACTCAGAGCTAAAAGGCCTTTACGCATTCACAAAGGACACTAAGGGATGGAAAACTGTAAGCAGCGTGCAAGAGGTGTACCGTTCTGGCCCGGCATGTGAAAACAGATAGAGGGACTAGTGGGATGTTGCGGCATCTGTCTTGAGCGACGCAGCTCCAATGCAAAGGAATCGATGCTCTCACATCCTATCGCAGCACGACCTTGGCAAACAGTAGCCACAGACTTGTTCACATGGCACAGTACTGACTATATAGTTCTTGTTGACTATTATAGCAGGTACTTTGATCTGCCACTGTCATCAAAAAGCTGAAATCCATGTTCGCCAGATTTGGAATACCCCAGACAGTAATCTGTGACAATGGACCATGTTATAATTTAGAAGTTTTGCTCTTGCATGGGACTTTGAGCATACCACAAGCATCCCGCTGTAGCCGCAGAGTAACGGTTTGGCTGAAAAGACTGTTCAGACTGTTGAAGCCCTCATGGACAAAGCAAATGCACAGACCCGTACCTCAGTTTACTGGAATACAGAAACACACCAGTTGATGGACTGAAGTCGCCAGCGGAGCTGCTAATGCGCAGGCGTTTGCCCTCAATTCTGCCAAGTACGGAGAAACAACTGCAACCTGAACTGGTCTGTCGCAGCGGGAGGCAACTGTGCCAACAGAGACGACAACAATATTACGACCGGAATGCTAGGACACTGCCGGCCCTACCAAAAGGAGCTATGGTCCGTTTCCAGCTTCCCACAGGGACAGTCGTCGAGCCAGAAGGTGCCCAGAGGTCCTACAACATTCGCACTGATGGAGGTCACATGCTCAGGCGTAACCTCTTGCAGACGTGTGAAAGTGGCGCAGACCCGATAGTTCCACCAAACAACCAACAGATGGAGTATGAGGACACTGAGTCTCAAACAGTGCAGCAGGACCCTGCAGGTCATATAGGTGACAAAGAGCCAACAGATTGTACCATCAGGAGATCAGGCCGCACGGTGAAGCCTAGAGACAGATTGGATTTGTGATACCCAACATGAGAAGAACTGAGGGATATGTTTCTAATAAAAATGTGACATTTGTCATAGTAATGCCACTTAGTAACCAACTGTTCATACCTGATAACTTACAATGTTGTATTTCCTTCGGTCCTTCAGTAATGCTATGTTGTTGTTTAATTTGGCAGATGGAGCCATGTTTATTATTTTAAAAGAAGGGGGATGTGGTATCTTGACTTCCTGTTAAGGAAGGGTGGATTTGTGATGATGTCATCTATGTGCGGAGTTCAGATGATAACAACAAAGATGGCCGCACACCGCGCCTTATGTGGTCCAACGAGTACAGAGTGTTTCTACTGAGGCAATTAGACGTCAGTACACACACGCAAATACAACATGGTCAAAGTCAACACGAGCTTTAGGTTTCACCTCACATTCAGGTCTATTCGATGGAGGCCATGTAAATCACGCAGCGGGGACATGAAGTTGATATTCTAAAATGAAAAAAATGAGGAAGACAAGTTTTTTGGGAGAAAATTGATCAATCCATGAAAAAAATCTGATCAAAATGTTTCAAAGTCAAAGCAAAGACGTTATTAGACGCAAATATCCGTCTTCACAAGATGAAATGTTTCTTCACAAGATGAAATATTTCAGTCAACAATCAGAAACAAAAGCCCTCCGCTACCTGTGAAACTGCTCCATCCTGATTCTTCAACAGGGCGATACCACAGAGTCACGTGCCACTTTGAGTAAGATGGGCGGCTTCAGCACATCCACAGTGTATGGGGACACGCCGAAGGCATTTAAACGACTTCGCCTCGAGAGGTCACATGACGAGGAACAAGCAATCACAGCCGCGAGATGTCTTTTATTTATTTTTGGTAAATATTTTACTTATATTTGACTTGCTTCAGCCTCGGCACCCAAACGCGTCACAGTGTAGTTTAGTTGAGTCAGTGAGGCTTCAAGCTAAATTACCAGCGTATCGTCCTCATTGTAGCTTTAGTAGCTTTGTGGCGTGACCCTCCACCAGCCACCTTCAATAAACTGATGAGAGCTGTTCCAACAGCAAAATGTTTTGAACAAAGTCAAAGCAAAGACGATCAGAAACGAAAGCCAAACTTTACACACACACACACACGCACGCACGCACACACACATAAAATATAAGCCCTCTATCACCTGTGAGACTGGTCCACCCTCATTCTTGAACAGGGCGAGACAGAGAGTCACCTGCCTCTATAATCCCCTTATATCACTCAAGAAATAAGTGATATAATTGATGATCTCAAACCTCTTCGACTGACCATGACAACATTTCTACATTTCTTGTCAAACAGGTGAAACAGTCATTACTGCAGCGACTTGTTCACATCTTCACCTTGACTTTGAAAACAGCCGTTGTGCTCTGCTTCCTGTGAGACTGGTCCACCCTGATTCTTGAACAGGGCGAGACCAGAAGGTCACCCGCCTCTATAAGCCCCGCCCCCTCCCCCTTTTATATACGCCGGACACTCACTCGAAGCAGCAGAAAGCATCACATCACCAGCATGGCCGACAAACTATTCATGGACAAGGCCGTAGAGCTTGTGACAGAGAAGGTGGGAGATGAAGAGGGTGAGTTTCACTATGTAGTGACTTAGTGTGATTACTTTTTACTTTTAAGAAGAAGTTTGACTTTGTTTCTTCTCAACTCGATGAGTTTAAACCAAAAAGCATTGAGTATGAAGCGTATATCTTTTATTGAACATGCGCACTTGTTTTCAAGTCTGAGTAGAAAGCTTCCAAAGATACTAAATATCAATCATAATCATAATAATAAATAGTGAGGGGGGCAATGCACAGAATACATGGATTATTATGTGGAACAATTGGGTTTTCTAATTTAAAATGATTGGAATTGAATTAGAAAAGTGTTCATTCTTTTCAAAGTCACATTCCAGTGTTTATGATCTGAGCTGAGGAGCTTTGCTGATTGTCGTCTAAGAAAAATACGTTAAATTCTAATTTCTGTTCTTGAGAGTTGACTCCGACAGCTTCTGTGATCGCCTCAATCCAAATATAAAAAGGCCAAACAAAGACTTTCCCTCATCTTATACATGTATTTCTTCTCTGGATTCTCCTCCACTATCAAGGGAATCACAGTCAATACATTTTCTTCATATATTCACCTTTAAATATTTGGGATCCACACCCATCTGCTCCAGGCAGGTTGGATCTAACGCAGCGCTGCAGACAGAAACCCAGTTCCACCTGTACGGATGATAATAAAGAACGTGACAGCTGTTTGTTTCCACAGGGAAGATGACGGAAAAATGCCTCTCTGCCATTTTCAACAAAGAAGACAATGAGGATGCGGCCAAAGGAGGGGACGAACAGGAAAAGGCAAAGGACGACGATGGCAAGAAGGAGGAGGACGGAGGAGGAGGTGAGTCCTTTGGTCTGCGGGAATTGATTGGTGATTGGATTTGAATAACATTTTGGTGAAACCGCGTGCCGGTTCACCACTTTTGCCCTCCCACAATGCAGCGAGGAACTCTGGCTCTGCTGCTCAGGCGGCTCTCATCCAGCATCCATAGGAAAAAGCTACAAAAAGATTGAATAATTATTTCATAGATTTTCCACGAAATCATTTTTGCATTATCCTCAAAGATCCTGAATAAGGAAGTAAGAGGGGCGGCTCCAACCCAAACAAAACGAGCGCCATGAGCGTGTATCTGCTAGTAGTGGGGAAGTGAGAGAGGAAGGCAGAGCGATGAGGAGGAAGATTGTTGAGGAGGAGGGGTTCAAAGTAATTTATTAGATATGGTATGTATTGAAGAGACATGGCTTGAAACAAACTTTGATTTTGTGATTCAGGGATATGTGGGCACAAGAAGGGACCGAGAAGGTGAAGGATGTGCTACCTTTTGTAAAGCAAGGAATTTCTTTGAGAAATAGAATAAAGAGGATACTTAGAATGGAGTGATGGTAGAGGATGTGATGGACTCATTGGGTCTCGTATGTTTAAATGATGGAAGTGGCACAAGAATGAATTTCAACTCAATGAGTCTAGTTTAGACTTGACAATAGCATCACGGTCATTGGCAGGTATTTGTGGGCGGAGGTATGGGAGCATTTTACGGTGGGAAGTGATCATTACCCCATTTTCTGTAGAGCTGGAAGTGGAAGTAGTGTGGGATCAGAAGATTCAGCAGAAAGGTGGGTATGTGGAAAGGCTCAGTGGGATGAATTCTGAGTAATCAGTGAATTAAGGTTTAAAGAGGTAGATAGACAACAAGACATAGACATTTTTAATGAAAATGTGAGGGAAGCAATAACTGGAGCTGCCAATCAGACAATTTGAAGGAAAACCGGGACAAAGAGGAAGTTAGTACCATGGTGGAATGACGAGTGCAGTGAAGTAATAAAGAAACGGAATAAGGCTTTTAAGGTTTCCCTCAATTTCAATAATGTAATAGTACAAGAGAAGGCCAGCAGTAGTATGGAAAAAACTTCAAAGATACTAAAAGGAAGTATTGGCGAGCATTTTGTCGCACAATAGGGAGAAACACTTCAAGTTTGGGGAATGCTCAAGTAAATGAGTGGAGTAAAACGGGAGAGGGGGTAACAAGTATTGGAAAAGGGTGGAATGGGGGCTAACAATGATGAAGCAAAGGCAGAAACGTTGGCAAAAGCACTAGTGGAGGTTCATAGTTTGGGTAATATGTCAGAGGAGGGGTTGAATGGGAGATATAAAACAAGGGAAGCAAACAAAGAATTGTTGGAAACTTTGGAAGAATTAAAACGTGCCATAAGTAAATCAGGTCTAACTGCTGCAGGTAAAGATCAGATGTGCTACATCATGATAACCTATCTGATTTAGGATTAGAGTTCAATCTGGAGTTGTATAAAAAAGTTTAGCAGGAAGGAAGGTTACCAGGGCTTTAGAAACAAGTCACCATTAGAAAAGATCCCACTAATCCATCAAACTATTGACCAATAGCATTGACTTCCCACATGTGCAAAATCATGGAGCGAATGGTCACGAATAGATTAATATATTATTTGGAAACTAGGAATCTTTGATCAAAATATCAAAGTGGATTTAGAAAAGGAAGGGGAACAATGGCTCCAGTAGCATGTTTAGAAGCAGAGGTGAGGGAGGAGGTAGTGGTACCAGTGATTTTCAACATGGAAAAAGCATATGATTTACTGTGAAAAGAGGGGTAATTGATCAAAATCAAAAGATGAGGAATATCGGGTAAAATGTTCAGATGGGTTAAAGATTTTTTGTTGGGTTGCTCTATAGAAGTGAGAGTGGGAAGGTGTTTCTCTGCCAGCCATTTTGTGGACAATGGAACACCACAAGGAAGTGTGATTCATTCAATTTCAATTCAATTCAGTTTATTTTGTGTCGCCCAAAATCACAAATACAAGATTTGCCTCGGAGGGCTTTACAATCTGTACACATGACATCCATGTCCCGGACCTCACATCAGATCAGGAAAAACTCCCCAAATAAAGATAGTAAAAGCTCTTTCACAGGGAAAAAAGTGGAAGAAACCTGAGGGAGAGCAACAGAGGAGGATCCTTCTCCCAGATGGACAGAAGCAATACATGTCATGTGACCAGAATGAGCAACATAACAGACTTACAGCATATTACATGAATATGACAGAAGCTAATCATATAATGAGTGGTAGCCACAGTCCATCGTAGCATGCAGGACCGGCTCCAGACAGCCATGATCCATGGTGGGGGGGCAGGACCAGCCTTCTGACTGAATCACAGGGTGGATACCCTCGTGAATCGCGAGGAGGGTTGTCTGATTCGTCCCTGATTGATGTGTATGAACATGTTGCACAAAATATAGGGAGATCATTCTTTGCCGACGATGGGGCTCTGGGGAAAAGAGGGAGGAATGTGGAATATGTTGTGAAAACAATGTAGGAAACAATCAAAAGAATCAGAATACGTTTTATTGCCACATAAGTTATCACACACGAGGAATTTGTCTTGGCGTAGGGTGCAACATAAAAGATAACAAAACAACAAGGAGGAACATTTAACTGTACAAGTGAAAGTATAAAAATTGAAGAAAAAACAAGTAAATAAGTAAATGCAGTAAAAAAAAAAAAAAAAAAAAAAAAAGAAGAGCTGAACAGTGGGCATTGGATTAGGGATTTAAATTTTCAGTGGAAAAAAAACAACCCTTTGGAAAATTGTAACAAAGGTCAACATGTATTTATATGGTCTTTACCATATAAATACATGTTGACCTCTGTTCAAATGTAAGTGATAATAGCTTCAGATAATAGCTTCAATTTCTGTTTGTTTGTGTTTGTCTGGTTTTCGCATGTGGTTGTAGTCTAGAGGTATTTTCTTGAGTCCACACTCCAGATTAGTGGGTGGTGCTCATGCACCCGAAAGCTGTTTGCCAACTGCCATGAAAAAGAAGAAAAACAGTACCTGTTCAGAAAAAAGAAAACAGATTTACAAACTATGTATGCATGTTAACTTGCTGTTGCTCCAGAGTGACTGTTATATTGTTCTGATAACATTACTCTAAAATAAAAGCGTGCAATACACTAGTTTTTACTTCATTATTAATGCGATTAATCTTGTCTTCTCTCACTTTTGTCTCAGTGGCGGCCATGGCGATGAAGGGCATCAGCGGCTTATTTGGTTAAATAAAGACCCTGCAGACCACATCCTCAATCCGCTCCAGACCGTCACACCACCTGCTGACTGGGGGAGAATCAATGCTTTCAATATTTTCTAAGGATTTGAAATTTAAATCATGAAAAGGAGAATAAAGCTCTTAAACTAAATGTTACCAGTTGGTGAGGCTGCGTTTGTGTTTTCTTTACTGGTTTTACACAGAAAGGTATTTTTACAACTTCGCTCTGGAGATCACGTGACAAGGAACAACCAATCACAGCCGCTAGAGATCTTTTGTTTATTTCTGGTAAATATTTTACTTGCTTCAGCCTCGCCAGCCAAAAGGCGTCATAGTACAGTTTAGCTAGTGAGGCTTCAAGCTAAATTACCAGGATGTCGTCCTCATTGTTGTCATGGGAGGTGTCGGAAGAAGCAGAACCCAAACGCCGAAGAAGCTTCCAAGAATATTTGTTTTCAACAAAAAAAACACAAGGACGGGCTTGAAAACAGACCAGGTCCAAAAAGGCAAAAGAACAAAACAGGAAACAAACACTGAAATAAGACAGGACAGCTACAGCCGGGTCACACAACAACGTAACACAGTACAAGCCCACAGGGAGACAGGCGACAAACGGTTTAAATACAAGGGGAAGGTAACGAGACACAGGTGCGAACAACGAGGAAGCGCAGGTGACGACAATCAGACAATCAGGATACATGCACAAAGAACAAGGCACACAGGGGCAGGAAGTGCAGAGACACACAGGATAAACTACAAAACAAAACTGGAAGCCACCCAACACCGTGACAATTGTAGCTTTTGTAGCTTTGTGGCGTGACCCTCCACCAGGCACCTTCAATAAACTGATGAGAGTTGTTCCAACAGCAAAATGTTTTGAACAAAGTCAAAGCAAAGACGTTATTAGACGCAAATATCCATCTTCACGAGATGAAATGTTTCAGTCGACAATCAGAAAGGAAAGTCAAACTTCAGTCTGTTTCCAACATCTTTGTTTAAGGGTCTTTATGTGAATATGGATACAAGTGATGAAGCCCTCTGTGAGACGGGTCCTACTGATTCTTGAACAGGGCGAGACCAGAGACAGACCCGCCCCTAAAGGCCCCCTCCCCTTTATATAGAGCAAACACTCCCTCGAAGCAGCACAGAGCGTCTCACCAGCAGCAGATATGGAGCAATTTGCCAAGACGGCCGGAGGGATAGTAAAAGAAAAAGCGACAGAAGAATTTGGAGAAGACATGGGAAACAAAGCGGGTGAGTTTCACTATGTAGTGACTTAGTATGATTACTTTTAAAGAAGAAGTTTGACTTTGTTTTTTCCTCAACTCGATGAGTTTAAACCAGAAAGCATTGAGTATGAAGCGTATATCTTTTATTGAACATGCACACTTGTTTTCAAATCTGAGTAGAAAGCTTCCAAAGATTCTAAATATCAATCATAATCATAAATAGTGAGGGGGCAACGTGCAGAATATACGGATTAATATGTGCAACAATTGGGTTATCTAATTCAAAATAATTAGAATTGAGATGGAAAAGTGTTCATACTTTTCAAATGATCTGAGCTGATGAGCTTTGCTAATTGACGTCGAAGAAAAATACGTTAAATTCTAATTTTTGTTCATGATAGTCGACTCTGACAGCTTCTGTGATCGCCTCAATCCAAACTTAAAACGGCCCAATAAGGACTTTCCCTCATCCTGTGTGTATATACAATGTATTTATTCTCTGTATTCTTCTCCACTATTAACGGAAATTAAGTTTCTTCATTTATTTACCTTTTTTAAATATTTGGGATCCACACCCATCTGCTCCAGGCAGGTTGAATCTAACACAGCGCTGCAGACAGAAAACCGGTTCCACCTGTACGGATGGTAATGGAGAACATGACAGCTGTTTGTTTCCACAGGGGAGGTGACGGAGGACGTCCTCAAAAATGTCTTGGGCAACAAAGAAGATAGTAATGATGAGAAAGGAGAGGCGAACCAGGAGAAGTCGGAGGACAAAGGCTTCGGCGCCGCAGATGCCCTCTCGATGGTTACTGGAGCCGATGGAGACGATGGCAAGAAGAAGAAGGAGGGAGGAGGAGGTGAGTCCTTTTGGTTTGGGGAAATTGATTGGTGATTGGATTTGAATAACATTTTGGTGAAACCGCGTGGCGACCAGTCAGTTCACCATTTTCGCCCTCCCACAATGCACCGTGGAACTCTGGCTGTATTGCTCAGGCAACTCTTATCCAGCATCCGTAGCAAAAAGCTACAAAAAGATTGAATTTCCCACACAATTATTTCACATTATCCTCAAAGATCATGAAGGAGGAAGTAAGAGAGGCGGCTCCAACCAATTCACCGGGACTGGAGCTAAATAACCACGTCTGTGTGTAGTTGAACACAAACAAAAATCTTTTCCTCAACTTAACCGACTGGTTTTGTCTCCAAAAGATAACTAAGTGGTTACCTGTGAAGACGGAAGTTTATTTAGAAAAGATAGTATGGTTGTACACGAGCAGAAATTGACACAAGTTGCTGGAAGAAATGAGTAGAACAAGGACAGCTGAACTTATTGTACCGTTAGCAACAACGCTAAGCCAACGAGCTAACAGGTTTACACACTGACCTTCAGCTCATTATTAATAGATAAAATAACATTGTTTGCCGTTATCCGGTGGGGGGATTAACTAGTGGTTGGCTCGGCAGCTACAGCGGTTCTAGCCCTACAAGTATCGCTACGTCACCGAGCATCGAGACCAAATCTTCTTCCGCTTTAACTAAAGAACTTCCTGTGCGACCAGACCTTTCAGACTTTATGGACATCCAGACTTTATGTAGCTCCTAACAAGAGCCCTGCTAACAGCGCTGTGAGGCTGCACAGGATGCCACGAGCTACATGCTAACATGTGCGTAGCATCCAGTATACCTTTTTTAACTCTGCAGGTACATCCACATGTGGACCCGATGATGGTTCAAGATGGAAAGTCAGACGATCAGTAAAGTTGTGACAGTTCATCCTGAATAATCTTCTGGGTCCACTTTGGCTTTTTGTGTGTGTGTGTGTGTGTGTGTGTGTGTGTGTGTGTGTGTAATTTATCTCTCTTGTCTCTCTCCCACTTTTCTCTCAGTGATGGGCAAGGTGATGAGCTTATTTAAATAAAGACCCTGCAGACCACATCCTGAATCGGCTCCAGACCATCGCATGTCCAGCTGCTGACTGGGGGAGAATCAATATTTTCTAATGATTTGAAATTTAAATCATTAAAAGGAGAATAAAGCTCCTCAACTAAATGTTACCAGTTGGTGAGGCCGTGTTTGTTTTCTTTACTGATTTTACACCATGAGAATGTACTGACTGTGATCTGTTGAAACTTTACTAAAGGGGCTTATTATACGGGAATATAAATAAACATCTCTGCATAATTCGTGGGAATAGCTGAGATATTGTGCACATTGACGGATATCTGAAATTGTAATAAAAGCATTAAATTTGTCACACACACACACATACACAATATAAGTCCTCTGGTACCTGTTAGACTGGTCCACCCTGAACAGGGTGAGCCCAGAGTCACCTGCCTCTTCAAGCCCCTCCCCCTTTTACACATTGTACACACTTGAGGCAGTACAAAGCCTCACATCACCAGCAGACAACGTTCATTTAATCTGTTTCAGCTGGAGTACATGACTGTCAAACGGAGGGCAAACAAAGAGATACTTGACATTGAATATTTCCAGTTGCTGTTCGGGGGGGTCTGGTATGTTTAAAAAAAAAAACTACAACCCTGCGGCAGTGGGATGGCAGCGGCCCTCTGCAGCGTGACCTTTACAGAAGATATCACAAGATGAGCAATATGTGCTCATGTTAAATCCAGAATATGCAAGTGTTGGCGACGCGTGTGCAGCTCTGGTGGAGTTCTTCCCTCTGGACAAGCTGAAGGCTTTCGTCAGTGCTTTGTTCAACATTTCCTTTAGTGTTAAGGTGCTGTGCAGCTCTTCTGATGACAGAGATGACTCCTCCCCTCTGGTGGGGAGGCACAGGGTGCTCGGTGACCTTGAGTTATTTTTAGCTTGATGGGGGCGCTGCAAAATGGGAGCAAAGGCTGAGAGGTACTCTGTGGAGTCTGCAGCTCACTGTGTGATGATCGCCTCGCGCGAGTGACGAAGACGAAGGCAGACGGGTCGAGAGACCCGAGCAGTCGGACAGTTTTGCCACATCATCCGAACCACTTGAGTGCACCTGGCGCACACATCAAAGAACGGTTGATGTAGTAGAAATGGTCCCGGCTGAAACAGGAAGTCTGTGCGTTTTAAAGGGGGGAAAACAACACAGCTGTTTTCTTTTGGACATTTGAATCTACCTTCCAACTATTGGGATGAACCCATCGGCTCGTTTGACCCGTCGAGCATAAAGGTTACACTACACAGTGTCCTGCCAGTGTTCACACTTTTTCCACTGGTCAACAGGTGTCTGACACACTGCAGTACACCAATAAAGACAGTGAAGAAAAAAACTGACTAAAAATCCATTGGTAAATACTTTAAAAAGATTTGTTTACAAGAAAATTCCACAGGTAACCTTTTAAATTCTACTGAATCTTTACATTGCACCGTTTTGCTCATTCGCTTTTGTTTTCGCCTTCTTTTGAGCTCGACGAGCCTCGCAGGCGGCTGCCAACATCGTTTCTGTTTCTTTGGTGTTGCTGTCGTCCAGTCACTTAGTGTGTGTGGTTGAGACTGGGCAGCTACTTAAGAGAAGAACAAAAGATCACTCGACGCGGCTCATTTCAACACAATTTATTTACATATTCTCCATACACCTCATATTCCATTTGAAGCCTTGGCAATCTACTATTGCGCGGCACATTCAGTTCATCATGTCAGCGGTCCTTTTCTTGGGTTTGTCATCGGTGCTTTCTCCTTTGTCCCACACTTGAGTGTTCAGATTTGTGTTCGAGCACACGCTCTTTACTCAGCGCGTCCACCATCACTTGATGGTGCCGGGTGTCCTCAGTCGACGGGGCCTTGGAAGATGAGTTTGATGTGGCCCTGCTCCCCTGTCAACCAGGTGCCACAGAAGGGGCAGGCAGCATGGAAGGCGTGGGTGCCGTGGGGCAACGGGATCTGGCTCCACCCCACCACTGTCTTTTCGGAGCATACATGGCCGCAGGGGCAGAAGGCGTGAGTAGGCGGCCCGGCATCCAGGTACAATCCTCCCTCACAGCCCAGCCACAGCGGCACGTAGGGGCCCACTCGCCGGCACATGGGGCACTCCCTCTCCCCGGTGCTGGCTGGGGCCGTGCCCCCGGGGCCGGCGGGACCCTTCTCTTTGCGGTAGCCCCAATTGTGGTAGCCGTGTACGTGGCCGCAGTTGACGTAGACCCAGGGCTGCTTCTTGTCGACAATCTCGCGCTGGGCCAGACTAGGGAAGGCCAAGGTGTTGAAGCCCACGGGACACTGGGGCCGGGCGGCGTTCAGCTCCTGGCGGAGGGACTCCAGCTGTTTGAGGGTGGGGGTGTGGCGCAGTCCGGCGGGGGTCCTCCACAGCAGGGTAGCCCCACACAGATCAATCAGTGAGCCGTCCTGGAGGGTGTTGGACTCATTTTCCACCTCGAAAGGAAAAGAGAAGAAGACAAAGTGATTTGTTTTCCAATGGAAGGGTTCGTTAAACTGTGACTGCACTGGGCGGGCACACTCTGTACAAGGGAGTCTTGTAGCAGTTCCCCTCCGTACCGCCACATGATGGCACTGTGCGGCACCAGTTCAGACACTTGACACCCATCTCTTGTAAGTGGCTTCCCTCAAAATATCATCGTCACCAGCATGTACGCATCACATTTACAGATCCAATCGTCAGTTAAGAATAGTAGCCTGTGACAGGAGAGGGTGCACGTGGCCGTCTACTGCTGTACACAACCTCTTATAAAAGACTGCAGTTCCCAACTGTCAAGTTGTTTAAGTTTGCGGATGACACTGCCATTTGAGGGTTGATTTCTACCAACAATGAACTTACAGTATACTGGTGAGCCAGCTTTATAAGTCACAGTGGCCGGTTGACCCCTGAGCCTGGACCTAAAGATTGTAGGGCTAAAACGTTTCATTTTATTAAGATGTATGTGATCATGCATGGTATTGAGGGAATCCGCACCTTTGTGGTCTCGTCAGGAAATGTCTGGACAAAGTGGTGCGAATTGATTCAGAGGTTTAAACCAATGGGGAAAAGGGACAACGTTCCATAGCATTATAGAGGACTTGAATTCTTACCTTCTTTAAAATAATGCAAAGTATATAAGACAACCAGGCTCTGCTGTACCAAGATGTTCACTTCTTTACATTACATTTAAGGAACCAATTTCTACAGAAATCTCTGCGGTTCATGGGTCAAACCAAGGTCAGTAACCTCAAACATTGTGACCATATCGGATAAAACCCGGGACTCATTTTTCCATCAGGCCCCTTAGTCTTACCAGTTTCCCTCTCTGTTGGGCCGATCGAGTCTCCCTCAGGGCAAAGACGTTTCCACAAACAGAGATTTCCCTCCAGACGCCCGGAGCCGGCTCAGACACAAACTCCCCCGCCGGGTGCATCACCAGCACCCCGTTGGTGGTCAAGCCGTCCATCAGGCCGTCCGACGTCCTCCATTTAGCAGCACGCTCCTGAGAGACACACACCAACACACACGGAGAGGCCACCTAAAGGTTAGCGGGATGTTGAGGCGGCACAGAGGGATGATAGTGGAGGTAGATGTCAGAGGTGGCTGGCAGAAGAACCGCTAACGCTGCTTTTCTCTGCTGCTATATTTAGCTCATACAGAATGACTACTGCACTGACTAATGCACGGAGATGCGCCCACGCTTAAGAAGGAACCCATCCCTGAGAGAATCAAAGGATGTATTAAGAACACAAATTAGCTCAGTTGGAATGAAACAGCAAATTTTTGCTGTGTGTGTAGCTTTATTAATACATACAGAAAAAGCTTTTAAAGGACCAAGGTAGTTGTAAAATAAACATCTGTAGATTAAGTTCTTTGAAGCTGTGGGAGGAAAGAAGAATTTCACTAGACGTGTTCAACGCTAAAGATAAAAGGATCAGTGTTTAGCATTTAGCTAGGGGAGCTATTAGCATATACGGAATATAATATTCATAACTATGTTTGAATTCACCTGAAACAAAGCCTTTTTGTGTTATTTTTAGCTTAGAATGAGCCCTTTAAACCTTGACAGGGAGCACATTCTCTTCACGGAGTACGCCTATTTCTACAGTAGCCCTGAATGGACAAACCAAACACTGGCTCTTCAACTGAGTCTTACACACTGGTGCTTTAAAGCTGCTCTTATTACACCGTGTGAACAACCACTGTGTGATGTGAAAGGTGTCACTTGTAAACGCACTTTCCTTTCAGCCTCTCTGGCTTGTAAACAGTGCTGCATTTCAAATACAAGCTCATTGTTTTGGTTTTTATGGGTCCCACATGCCCTGTTTGGGTTCAGACCCCTTATGAGTTCCCATCAGCTTATCTAAGGGAAAAGCTCCAATAACGCCACGTTTCTCTACCTGCTCTGCACCAAACAGACGACACCGTTAGAGATGAGCTGTTTCACACAGTGGAACAATCAGCAGCTCAATAGACAGATGTGTTCAGGAGGTGGTGGAGACCAAAACCAGAGCTGAAATGAATTACTTAAAACTCTATTAACTGCAAAAAAAACTAAAATGTTGTGTCCCTGCGTGAATTAATGGGCTGTCTCTTGATATGTGTATTTGGTATCAAACATGGTAGAATATTTTAAACATGTCTTCCCTTGAAACATTGCACAGGGTGTGTACATACATCCATTGGATCGAATGTGACATTTCTTGGGGTAGACAAGCTAAAAGTTGCCCATTTTAAGTCAGAATGTAGCAGTAAAACCAAACTAAACTGGCTTGGCGTGTTAATTGTAGGAGCTAGCAGTGTAATATTGTGGGTCAGAGGTGTGTGTTTGGATATCATTTGGAAAAATATTTGTTTTGCATTTGAAAATCCTCTGTATATCAATTTCACAAAGACTTTAAAGCTCCTTTTTAAGTCCCTTGTGATGGTATCAGAGAAGACACTATGGGAGACAGCAGGACGACTGCCTGAAGCTATACGTGTCAGATATGAGTCAGATACAAAACAGAAGTCCAGTAACTATCTGGTAAGAACGATCTGATAAAAAAGATCAAAACTTAAATGCCCAGCTTGTGTCTTAAAACATGCATTCTCTCTACTGGCCAGCAGGGGGAGACTCCTCTGGTTGTATAGAAGTCAATGAGATAATGACTCGACTTCCCTCTTGGCTTATTCAAACTAATCGTATCCCCCTGATCGTTTCTGGCTCGCACAGTTTCAGTCACTTCCTCCTCCAAGCTCGGGACCGGAAGGGTCTGACTGAGGAGGAAGTGATGAAATCTCGAGGACTGAAACATGTCATGCATTATTTATTAACACAATAACCTCGTCCACCAGAGGCTAACTTTGAATAGAGTATATCAGCATGGATGTAGTCCGGATGGCTGGTGGAGTTATAGAAGCCTCCGTCGTGTGTGTGTGTGTGTGTGTGTGTGTGTGTGTGTGTGTGTGTTGTTATCTCTTTGACTGCTGGCCTAGTTGTCGGGGTTCCTGATGAATCTTGCATGTGATGACGTCATCTCACGAGAAAGCTATTATCGGCTTGCATGGCTTCGGTGCACCGACATGTCACGTTTTAGACGGCCCCGCCCCGTCAGCTATCTGCACTTACTGAACTGGAGATACAGCAAGACGTTGCGCTGAGTCGGCTTGATGGAGCGCGACGGTGTTAATGAACAAAAGCCGAGCGCTGCGTTTCATTTCCGGGTCATTCTAGTTCATTCCAAGTGATGTCGTCCCATTGTAGTCCTGGCAGTGTCTCCTCCCAGTGATGATGCAATTGTGATCAAATGGAGGGATTGCAATTTTGGTTTGAATTTAGTAGCTTTGCATGTTTTCACGATGACAATAAGAAGCCTCATCCTTATCGTTATGGTAATATTGTGCTCTTCAAAGTAAGAGTTTGGAGGAGCGTGGCTTTTGTCGCTAAAAATAGGTCCAACAGTGTGAGAAATAAGCGAGCCGGTTGCAAACAAGCCAACAGCAACCCTCTAATTCCCAGATCTCAATTATCTATTTTGGTTAGAACAATATTATCATAGCAGAATAACTAAATATGTTAAAAAGGACTGAAACATAACATGATATACACTGACCAGCGATCTGACCGGACATATCTCCAGTAGCTTGAGGCCGTTACATTCGCCCAGAAGCAGTATATTAACACACACAAATACACACACAAACACACACACACACACTGGAGAACACTGCTCCTTCCTCTCCATGCTTCCTTGAGCCAGGTCACGTACACTGACACCCTTCCTCA
Source organism: Clinocottus analis (assembly GCF_023055335.1). Lineage (NCBI taxonomy): Eukaryota > Metazoa > Chordata > Actinopteri > Perciformes > Cottidae > Clinocottus > Clinocottus analis. The sequence goes on from NW_027175943.1 coordinate 11,263,696, forward strand.
CAGCTATGATGTCACTCGTGGGCGGCACAGTCACGTCCCTGATGTTGCTCTCACCACGGTTGCCGTGGTTACCGGTCCCCGAGCGTTTATTTATTTGTTATACCAGGAGAGGCCCCGGCGCCCCACGAGGGAGAACACTCACCCCCAGGAAGATGTTTTTGGAGGAGTCGAAGCCGGCGGCGTAGATGCGGGCCGTGTAGGGAGCGCTGCGCTCGCACATGATGCGGCAGGCGTAGCGGGAGATTGTGCTCTGGGCCGACTGGCCGCCGCCGCCGCCCTCCCCGGCTGAGCCCCCGCCCTGACCGCCGCCGCTGCCCGCCGTGTCCGTCACTACGAAGTCGATCATGCTCTCCGTGGACCGACCGATCTGAGAGAGGCCAGAGAGGGGAATTAAAATCATGAAGCAATGACCAAAAGACGTATAATGTTATTTTGTTATTCACCTCCGTCTGGAACACCAAACCACCATGTCACCGACTGAAGCACTTCTTTTTTGTAAATCGCAGCTTCACTCAATGGAGACCGAAAGTGCCATTTTGGGTGGTTTTTTCCATCGATTTGGGCTCCTTATTATTATTTGACTGCGTGCATAAAGACAGTTTGGGGCTTTTTAAAAAAATCCTTTTGCGTCCTTTTTGTTCAATTTGGTCAGTTTTCCCTGATGAATAATTAATGTTTACAATCCAATAAATCTCATCTCCTCCAATTAGAAAAAGTAGGATTGATGAGTACCAACACAGATAATGACCCAACAGACTGAACGTCTTACTGAGCTGAAGAAAGGAAGTCATTGATGTAATTTTCCAATACTGTGAGCGGCACAACATGAATCCCATTTGCCTCAGTTTTTGCAGGAGGAGGAAGAAACATATCTAGCATATCTATAAACATGGACAGACCACGTGGGGGAAATGACACAGAAACAGACAGACAGACAGACAGACAGACAGACAGACAGGTATGGATAGATTGGAGTAGTTGATTCTGTCTGCTGGAGTCACGGCCTTGTATGGATCTCCTTGAAGTTGAGAGAAGGTGGTTGGTAAAAACACAACTGTGAGCGACTGAGAGCAGACAAGGTCTGACTCATCTTCTCCTGTATGTTTGATCTCCTCAGTCTTGTGTCTTCCCTTCTGCCCGATGCGTTCTCTCCGGCGCTTCCTCTTCATTCCCGATGCCCTCGGCGCTCTGCTGTTCTCTGACTCTACAGGCCTGACAGCTTCAGCTACTGTTTGACTAAATACTGAAAGACAAAGGAATAGCCTCACCTAAATCTACCGTCCTGCTGTCGCCCACTAACTAAAATGCCTGATTCCATGTAAATGCTGGAACTCTTTCTGTTCTTACCTTTCACAATAAAAGCCCCAGACACACACACTGCATCACTGCTTACCAGGAAGAGTATAGAATGGGCGAGTGATCTGGGACACAGCCCAGGACGTGGTTGGCCTGTCGTAGACTGGGAGGAACGGCGAACCTCTTTCAGGCGAGTTGTCTGACCCTCACCAGAGCCGACCTTTGCTACACTACGATTGGCCAGTCTACGTTCGAGGGGCGGAACTTAGCAAAAAGGGTCAATTAACTTTCCCTAATGTTCCCAGAATTAAGTAAACAATCGTTGGTGTTTATTGGCTTTGCGGGAAGCGTCGGCCACCCTTTTATTGTACTTTCTAAAGGCCTTGGTACAGCAAACAGGCCTCTCTCTCTCTCTTTGACTCCTTTCTCTCTCTTTGTCCTTTTCTGCAGTTGGTCACACAGCTAAAATGCAGAGTTGGCATGGCACATGTGCACGTGCAATGTGTCTGTGTGTGTGTGTGTGTGTGTGTGTGTGTGTGTGTGTGTGTGTGTGTGTGTGTGTGTGTGTGTGTGTGTGTGTGAGAGAGTGTGTGTGTGTGTGCAAACACCGACCTGAAACATGTCTGTGTTGGTGTCATGGGTGTACTCCACAATGACAGAGTGGCTCCGTGACAGTGTGTAGGAGATGCTGTGCTGGCTTTTGTTGCTGAGTGCCTGCCAATGAAAAAGACATTATCCAGGTCACATGACAAGGAGAGCTGAAGGTCTGACCTCCAGCACGATCTACCAGAGGACATTTCCTGCTCTGCAGGGACAATGCTAGCTCCAAATAAAATGACTGATATCCTATCATCAGCTGATTTATTGTTATGAGGGATCATTTCATGTTCAGGTACTGTGTGACAAAATGCACGCTATCATTCAGAATATATATACAACATTGTTTTAACAATATACACGTAGGATATGAGCTAAATGCTAACATTAGCACGCTAACATGCTCACAATGACAATGCTAACATACGGCGGTTAATGTAACTCACCTTTGACACCAGAGGGGTTGAGACGTTGTGGATGACATCAGGTTTGACCCCGTTGGCTTTCGGCCTCTTGTAGAGGGCCAGGCGACTTCTTCTGCGACCCTTGTCCCCATTGGCCAGGGACCCATTGTGCCTGGAATTGTGATCTCGTTAATAACTGAGTTAGATTGATGATAAATGAATTATCTTTTACTCAGATTTAAGCAATATATAGTGTAATATATTGTGTCCTTAAAATTCCAACCATAAATACTCCAACAAAGTAATGATAGATTTGTTGATGGACTCTTACGCGTTGTGAATTTTTCGCGAGACTAGATTGCTTGTACAGACGCTAATGGTTGCTGACAAAGCAAATTTCTCCTGGCAGCGCAAATGGCAAAAATAGCGTGAATGACGCGGCACGTATGACGTGTTGTGAAAAATTTGCGTTGTGTTTGATGTTCCGAAGTTCATGGAATTTCCACAACAAGTATAATGCAGAACTAGTGATTATTTTCATGGTGGATGGCGGAAATAGTAACAGTAGTTTACAGAGATAAGTCACGAAGATAAGCCGCGCCCGCGACGCGAATGAAGTGAATGGCGCGAATTAACGTACATAAAGTCGAGCAAGTAAACTCACACAAGTAAAGATTTTGGTGTAAACGCCGCATTAGCTAAGAAAGAATATTTAACACTACACCTGTCAATGATCATTATTTATTATTATTATTATGACATTATAACTAACATTGATGATTCACAAGTGTCCACAAGCTCAATTTACTTGTCACACTAAGATGAGTATTTCCTATTCCCCAATAATAAAATATGCAGATTATAAACTAGAGTAGTAGTAAATTAAACTGTGTCAAGGCATGTGATGTATAAAATTCAGGCATTTTCATAGTGGTCTGCCCGCTTCAAATTAAGACAACACAAACTTTTTTTGAAACAAGCATTAATAATATTTTCTCTTCTTTGGCTCAGGAGGTCGAGTGGGTCGTCCACTAATCTGATGATGATCAGCATTTGGAGCCCCGGCTCCTTCAGTCCACATGGAGAAGTGTCCTTGGGCCAGATACAGAACCCTAAATAGCTCCCAAAGGCTGTGTGTAAATGAGCAGTTAAGTTATATCCTCGCGGACAGATGGCACCTTTTAGACGTTTTTGATAGTCAATTCCCATTGTTGGTTCCCAAGATTGAGCCCTGCGGAACGCCACACGTGACCACTCCTGGATCCAATACGGTGCCATTAATATCTACACGCTGGATAAGACTAGTGAGGTACAAATTAAAGCAACTAACAGCTGAGCTAGGTTTTCACACAAGTTAACCTAAAAATGATTGCATAAAGTTTACTGTATCGAATGTCTTTTGAATGTCAATTGTTCATATTGAACCTGATTCTATCAGGTCAACGAGGGTTGAGTCTGTGGAATATGATTTCCTCAACCTAGATTAGTACTTATAAATATAATATCTTTGGATTTGTTTGAGATTTCACGAGTTATCCAGTATCCCCAGCCCTGATTATTCCATACGATGCTGCAACACTCTCTCCAGTCACGTTGCGCCGGCCACAGAGAGACCATGATTGGATGGATGTTGTAAAATGTCGGTGGCAGGTAACTCCCCCTCCCTCCTCCTCCTCCTCATCCACCGAGTGTTCGTCATCCAGTGTGTGGATCAATAGGTCGAGGAGTGGATGCATATATCTGTGTCTCTGCACCACACCATGGCTGCGGGAGAGGCATCTTTCTCTCTCTCACACACACACACACACACGCACACACACACACATACACACACACACACACACACACGTATGACATGTCTATCAGATTGGTGTTTCTCCTGGAGGTGAAGGCTTCATTTTGCCACTGTGACTTGTATCCCAGAATCCTTCCTACTACTCTAGGTCTACTCGAGACCTTGGTGACAGGGCAATGCTTCAGATTTAAAAGCCATCTCACACGGGATGTCTTTTGACCGGGAAGCAAAGGACACACCCAGAACCAGAACCGCTACCATACCCAATCAGGCTGGATATCAGTTAGATGCTGTTGGAGTTGGGTCCTGGTTCAGGGTTCCTATAACTCACACATGCATATCACACGCTCATACAGGCAGCCTCTTGGATTGATTAGATGAGACTGGCCCTTCAATATCTCACCCTAAGACGATGAGCTCGCCGTACTTGACGGGCTCCTTGTCCTCAGGGAAAACTCCGTCGTGGGGTTGTGAGCTTGAGCCCAGAGGAGGCGAGGGCTGGCTCTTGTTGCAGGACGGGCGCAGCTCCAGAGATGGGGGGGGACACAGCGCCTCTGAGCTGCCCTCCAAAACCATGCCCACCGGCCACAACTGGGGCTCGCTGCTGGGGACGGGAGGTCAGGGAGAGAGAGAGACGGAGAGAACAAAAGAGGTTGTTTTGTTACTGCTAATCCATTCCAATAACATGCAATAAAACACTGGATGATACCTGAAAGTAGTTTTGGGGGAGAAAGTGAGTTGAAATACCGGAATCAACTATGTATGTGTACGAGTATGTTTCTAGCGAGCTGTGCTTTCTATATACAAATATTTCAACTTTAGCTAGTAAGTACACTGCAAAAATTCAGCTTCCAAAAACAAGAAAAAAAAGTAATAAAATGAGGGAAATATTACTTGAAATAAGACAAATTATCTGCCAACAGAACAGGAAAATTTGACTTGCCAAGACTTCTTGAAACAAGTGAAATGCTCTAAAATTAAAACTGCCTGATAAGAAGAAATATCTTGTCAATCAAAAAACAAGCGTATAATGCCTTGATTTAAGATATTTCATCTTACTTAGATTTAAGTTTTTGCAGTGTAGGTACTCATGAAAGATAGGAATAGTTACATTTACATAACTATCACGTTACACATTGCATAAACATCAGTATGCACAGGTTTCATTTTGTGCAGCTCTGACAGGTTTTGTAAATAAAACACATAATTACCCAGCTTGTAACCCTTAATAATTACAACCTCAGAATGTCGGAAAATGAGGACATAATGACATCACCCACGTGACTCAACAGGTACTCTAGTTGAGTTGAATGGTCATCCATAGTGGCATATATTTCTATTTAACCTAGAATTCAAATGATTAGGAAATACATGGTTATTTAAAAAAGAAAAACATTCTGCAAGATTACATTTTAAATGCATCATGATGGCGTTTTAATTTACCATTGCCCCATACAAATCTTTACTGAATAGCTTGAATGCCAGTGAATGTAACCTCCGTTAATGTGAGTCGTGAGCTCCTTTATAAGATAGTGAGAGACTCAGCAGACAGGCTGGGGGTGACAAATTGCCAGCTTTAAGTCTTCTTCACTCACAAGGCGTTAATGACTTTCCGCTGTGTGCCGATTATATATTTAACTGGCAAAATATCGGAAAAGGAAACGACCGGCCGATCATCGGTGCAGCTACGACACTGCTTACAAGAAAGACCATTGCTTACTATGTTCAAGCATTAACTGTTGGCCAGATCTCAACTGCTATCAGTTATAAACAGCTAGACTGTTTATTGGCTGACTGACTACCTGTGACCCACAGCCACTATCCACACGCTACCTTTTCAAACATCCAAACACACATACAGGAAAGCCCGCTGACAGCATTGATTTCATTTGCCAATTGGGCTCAATGATTGAGGTCCTTGTCAAATGGTGATATAGCCAGAATGATATATCGGTCACTCCCAGATCTTTAGCTTTGCATCCCTGTGAAAGTCTCTAAAAATAGCCAACAAATGTAATTCAGGAACAAACACGGCTGCGGCACAGGATGGCTGGCTGGCTCCAGTCTTTGTGACGTTGGCTCTTCTGGTAATTGTCATCCTCTTTATGTGACTGAAGTGCTTTCTGTTTGCTGACCCAGGGCCTCGAGAGAACAGAACCCCGTCCTAATATGATTGGATAGGCGCAAGCGATCCAGCTTTTTCCACCAAGGCTGATAAACTGATACCGATCTCTAAACCCTGTTCATACACTTTAAGATGTGTGCGCCTTTTTACCCGTGGTGGTGATTTACACTCCTTCTAGTTTCTGACATGGAGCCCGGAGAGGAGTGCTGCAAATGAGAAAGCATGTCCCCTTCAGACTCTTGCAGTTAACCACCAGATAAACAGACAACTGACACACTGTCGCATCCAAGATTCATAAGGAAGCCTGGGAGGCCCAGATGAGCAAGCACCAAACAGAGGTGGAGCCACCGCACAATTTAATTAACTGGCAAGAGGGGTTATATGAATATTATGCTCCACAGAGTGGGATCATTTTTACCACAAACAGTATAAGTCGCTATGTGGACATTTTGACATTCCTTTTACACAAGTCAAACAACGCTCCATCCCTGTCTCTGCACACAGGTTCTAAGCAGGTTCTTAATGCTCAAGCCTATTATTCATCAAAAGTGGGCGAGACCACCTACACGGTGGAAAGTGAGAGGTGCAAAAGCATGACAAAGCTCTACAAGCTTTGTTCTCCCTTTTGAGCAGATTAGATAATCATGCTGGGAGTGTGAACGTAATAATACTGACAATATTATCCCATGTTTTGACGCTTCCTTCCTGCCTTGACTTTACTGTGTCAGCATTAAGGAACGGCCCCTTTTTGATCACCAGCCACACGAAACAACCCAACGGACTACACTTCCTGTGAGTGAACTGCATGACCGTTACGAGACCTGATCGAATTTTGGCCACCTGATGGGGCCCGATGAGGAGAATACCTTCTCATAATCAGATGATGGACGGCAGAAGGCAGATTTAGGCAGCCAGTGGCCATTTCATTACCCAATCTCTCTGTTGCCCTGGCTGGTTATTGAGCGGTGGAAGCGATGCAGAGGTGGAGTGGACTCAGGGGAGGCTGGGTAGACCGAAGCAAATGAGGGGAGAGGGAAGAGCAAGCGGAAGAAATATCGAATAGGGAAGAAATAGAAAAGAGGGCTCCCTCTGGTTGGCAGAATGCTGTATTGATTTGTGGGGAACTTCCAGGGTCCTCTACATCCTCACACATTTTGTTTTATTAATAGCCTCAAAATGATTAATTGTAAAATATAAATGCCAAACACCATTGATGTGTGGTCTCCATGAGGAAAGTTAGGGGTTAGTTTTTTTCTTCTTCTCCTAATCCTAATTCCTGATCCCATGCAGGTGATACAATGACACTATTGGTGCACAATACCAATCTGGAGAAAATCAGCAGAAAACAGAAAAGGCCAATGTCCCATCCAATTGTGGAATTCTAGGTAAAAACATGTCAGGGTCCCCAGAGTGACAATACAATTAACCAATTAAATGTTAAGCATTTATTGTTACTATTATTTAAATAAAATAATCTTAACTTAAGGTCAGCCTGCGAGCTTTTCCAGAGCCTTCACCTGTACCACATGATCAGTGAATGGACCACTTATTTTACTTACCAAAGTTTCATACGTAGATCACAACTAACTTGACAGCTAGAATCTCCACAGGGAAGCTAACAATTAGCGTCTGCAGCTACTGACAAAACATGAGGAAATTGTTGCTAGGTAACTGCTAACAGTAGTTAGCACGGGTTGCCAAGCATTGGGCTAGCAAGTGTTGGGCTAGCAAGCGTTGGGCTAGCAAGCGTTGGGCTAGCAAGCTAACACTAGCTGGCGTTAGCTGCTAGCCCATCCCTCTCTGGTCCAAATATGGTCACTTCTGGGTTGTTTAAAACATTTTAATAAAATGGTAACAGCCAAAGTGCCAAACTTCAAAGCAGTAGTCCACAGACCAAAAGGTATCATACAGTCTGTAATACAAACCTGTAGCTTTTCCACAGACACATTTTTATAGAAATAAAACTAACTACAAATACTTCTTCTCTGACATACTTCACAAAAGATAGGAGGATACTTTAGGCCAATGTTTAAGGTTTGTCAATGGTTTTCAATATTAAGGTGATTTAAAACTGTGTAAAAAGAGTAGATATCAGCACAGCAATATCACAGAGAGATGATTAACCTCCCGTCTGATGTGAGAGGTTCATCAATATTTCACGTGTCCCCCGCTTCTTCTGCACCTTTCCCAGTCTCTGCACTGTAAATGATCTCACTGAGATTCGCCATGAGGATAATCCATAAAAGCAAAAGAGCCATGACTGTCATGGGTGGATGAGTGGATCTAGACGAAAGGGAGAGGAGGTGGGAGTCAGAGGAGGAAGAGGAGGAGTGGGTTTGAAGGGCGAGGAGAGGTGAAGGGAATGAGATGAAAGGAGGGGCAGATGTGAGATGCTGCTGGTCTTTCTGGAAAGAGAACACACACACACACACATACACACACACCAAAGCCTGGAAGATCTGTGTGTGGATGATGAAGAGAGAGGAGGGAAATGAGGAAGAGGAGCGAGCGCATGCGCGGAAGTGGCGCGCTTTGGCAGGGTGATGGATTGCCTGTTCTGTGCCACGCATTTTCTAATCAACCCACAGCCACATCCTGGGGGTAGAGAGAGAGAGGGAGAGAGGGAGAGAGAGAGAGAGAGAGAGAGAGAGAGAGAGAGAGAGAGAGAGAGAGAGAGAGAGAGAGAGAGAGAGAGAGAGAAACAAAGAAAAGCTGTCTGACAAAGGAAGACAAAGGATGGGGAGAATAATAGAGAGAAATAGATAAAGGGAATGCAGTCCATAGGAGTGGAGTGGCTGGAGGATTTGTGGTATGAACTGCTGTTAACACACTCACACACGGCGTTACACAACACAACACAGTGCGAATAACACCGCCCTGTACACCACGCAAAGCCAACGGAACAACCAACGCAAGATCACACTCCATCAATCTGTATCGCAGCATTACAGCACGTACCTCTAAACAATGGCACGTCTAACAATGTAACAAAACCCTGCACAACACCGTCAATTCAGAGGCCACAATCAGGAAGCCTGCACATTTTTCAGAACTAAAAAAAAAGTTAAATTGGTTGATATTTTGTAAATTTTACCTATAGCATGTTTAACAATAAGTTTTACTTCTTGTACACTCTTTTGTTGTAATTTATTATATTTCAGTTGATTTAAAAGAACAAGAAAAAGGAATACAGTATATATATATATATATATATATATATATATATATATATTTATATATATATATATATATATATATATATATATTTCCTCCATTCCCTTATAAATTCATAATGTATGTTAAATACCAAAAGACCACATACATACATTCTGTAGCCGCCACCGTGTGTGCTGCTGTCTCTGTACTCGGTCCTGAACTCAAAATGTATAAAAAAGAGATAAATGTTTCAATTTCCAAAACAAAACAATTAAACAATTAAATGACGGAATGAATTAAATGAAAACATCATATCAATTGCCAGCTGATATCCACAATAATACTAATAAAAACAATAAATAAATGAGCTAGTAAAATAATATCACGGATGTTAACCAACTTGGATGTATTAGTCTGAATAATATAAATAACATGGTTCAACAAGGGCTGAAGTGCTGACATCACTTCCTGTCCAGCTTCTGTTCAGCTTTTGTAACTCGGTTAATGTCCAAAGGATTTTTTACAAAAAAAAGGGTAGATGACCTCATCCAAAAAGATATCAACGATGGATAAGATGCAGTTTGTTTGTTTTTCACATAAAGAACGATAACAACACAGACCAACAGGTCTTGTTCAGTGTCAGCTGACTCTCACGTCCTCTTGTTGATCCTGATTTTACAATGAGGAGTCAGGACCATTTAAACATGCAAAATATGTATCCTATAATATTACCATGTTTTTTTCTTGGACATTTGTTGTTCTTTTTCTGGCTTTCCCTCTCCTCCGCTCTCTCTCTCACCGCCCACTGTAGGGGCCGGGCGAGTGTGTGAGAGTGTGTGGGAGAGAGAAAGACGAAAGAGAGAAAGACGAAAGAGAGGAAGAGTCAAATGTGTCTCCTCCAGAAACAAATGAACAGAGGGCTAAATATACTCCGAGTGACAAATGAACTCAGCGGTGAATTATGGCCTCATGACAAAACTCATCACACTATTTTTATACTTTCAACCTGTTTAAATAAAGATTTTCCCCTCCGAGTTTATTCCTAGTTACTGGAACCGAGACGGTGCTTTTGGATGGTGAGCTATAAAGAGAAGGGTTATAGTACATGAAATTATTATGTAACATTACAGGAGGATACAAATAAAATCTAACATTGAAGTGTGAAACAGCAAATCATACACAGATTGGTTGCGTATGTTTTCATATTTGAAAGCATGACAGAGCCAGAGAGCTTGTCTGCTCCATATTATGTAACATTTCGACTGTACAAATCCTACAAGCCAGTGTTATGAACAGCTCAGCTCCCCTCCCCCACCACCCAGCACCTCCACGCCTTGCTTTTCTTTCATTTTTCTCTTTCTGCTTACAATTGGTTCCATTCAGTGTTTTCTCTTTTAATTCACCGATGGCACGTATGTATACAACTTGAGTTTATAGAAGTATATTCATAAGGTAAATTTAAACTAGCTCCAGATCTCTTTATACCTATCTGAAATATGGCGATGGAAAAGTTGCAACGTGTGAATGAGATTGATCTAGCTCTACAGTTAGAAGATTTGTCTCTAGACATAAATAAAGAAAAAACATAGGCCTATATATCCTGCGCCAAGCCCCAAAACACTCGACTCTGCATGTCCCATAATGCAACTCTTTGATTAAACCTTCCATGTCTTTCAAACGCCAAACATCCAGTTGGTATCAAAGGCTTTCAGTCATAAATGTGTCGTCTCAAACCCAAGCTGAGATAAGCTACCCCTGATGACGTCATTATTTTTTATTATTATTCAGACTTTAGAAGTCTCCCTCCAGAGACACAGAAGAACTCATACAACTGTTTTCACAGGCTCCTTGTGAGCAGCAGGCTTAACTGAACTATATGCGTGGAATCCATAAATGTGCCTATGAATCAACATATTTCTTGAATCGTCGGAAAAGAAAAATCAAGTAAACTGCTGCTAAAAAACTGCCGCGGCCTCTTTGTCGACTTGGAAATGAAATTGGCAAGATAGATGCTTCGCTTGCTAATGAATTGTTCACGTGAAACAAAGGAAGAAAAGGTGAGCACTGCCACTGAGCTCCAAGTGGTAGCGTAGCGGTCTTCTTCGTACAGGTAACGCGTCTCTTTGCGTGGACAGTATGAACAATACTACAATGCGTCCGCTGCGTCGGCAGCTGTGCGTGTATACGTCCTTCCGGAAGTATAACCAAGAGCCTGCGGCCATGCTAACCGCTCTGAGCAGCTGTTCTGAGGCAGAGTGGTGCTTGAAGCTAAATGCTAACAAGCTCACCAAGCCAGTGTTACCGGTTGGACTGGTCTAGCATGCTATCATCTGCTAATTAGCAGCAAAATAAAAAGTACAGTTATTTGCTTTGAAGGTCATTAAATCCAAGACAAAATGGGAATTTTAGACTCAATATTTTCATTGTTTACATTCTGGTGCCATCTGTAGCATCCTAGTTGCCGCTTTGCTACTTTAGCAGCTTCACTGTGTTAACACAAATCTTACATGTACATTATGCAGAGGTTTCTATTCATGATCATAAACCGATTATGTATTATGCATCTAGCAACAGAAATATACTGGTGTGCGTGTGTGTGTGCGCGTGTGTGTGTGTGTGTGCGTGTGTGTGTTGCTGCTATGCTGTGATGGAGTATGTATCCTGCAGTCCTGTCTGCTCCTACATAGCCCTGCTCTCTAGCACGCAGTAGTGCTATAAAAAATTAGGAAAAAAGAGCAAGAAAGCTGGAGAATGGGGGAAACGCTCAGACGGAGAGAATGCACCTGTAGCACTCAGCAGCTCTATTTGAATATCAAAGGAGGCCAGTTCACATGACCCTGTTAGCAGACAGGCCTAACCCTGGCAGTGCAGATGAAAGCGAACGAGAAATGTTTAAGACTTTCTCACCTTTGTTCTCTCCTCTCATCATTAAGCACTACTTGCTGCAATTCAAAAGGCAGTCAACGAGAGATGCTGCTGACAGAGAAGCAAAGACACTGCCAACCTCACGACTCTCTGAAGGTCACGATCGGGGTTTTGTGCTTATGGAGGGACAACGAGTTTGCTCACGGGGGGTTGGGTTTCTGAGTGATACCAATGACAGCCGGGTGCTGAGATCTAACGCGTCTCAGTGACCATCGTTTAGTACACTTACGTGCATTAAAAATGCATATTATACTTATTTTGCCTGGATCCCCAAAAAGTCCTGCATAATGTTTTAAAGTAGCTGTGTTTCTCTTGGGCAATGATCTCGATTCCCGTTTAGCTAACTATTGCCATGTTTGTGTCCAACGCCCTGAGCTGATCGTAAACAGGGAAGATTTTTTTTTTAAACTGGTTTACACAGGTTAACACGGGTCAACACTAGCTGGGTAAGTACAGTATATCAGATTGACGTATACAGTAGGACAGCATCAGTGTTGTATTCTCAATCACATCGACATTCAACTGCAAGCACGTAGAAGACCAAAATGAAGCCTTGCTACCTGCAACCAACATCTTTTCCTCCAGGGTACATATAGGTTTCGTCTACGTTCATGCAGACCCCCACGTTCGCCTCCTGGTTGGGTCACAGCACTCATATCCTGAGGGGCTTGTTTTGTCCCGTACAGCTATTAGGAAACTGTAAAGGACTTTGTCTTTAAAACTTCAGGTGCAAGGTACAAAATGTGTTTCCGCAAAACCAAAGAAGACGCCCTCAAATGTCTCATTTCGGCCACATGTTGACGTTATTGAGTTAATTGTCTCACAGAAGTAACGGAACCAGGATATATCTACATCCAAGAAGGTTGAGTCAAAAGAAAATACTCAAACTCATCATTAGATGATCAAAATAGTTATTTTATAGTTAAAAACAAATTGATGAATTGTATCAGCTGTAGTGAAAACTGATGACGATGATACCGAATGAGATTTGTGTTGACCAAATTCCTTAACCGTTATTATAATAAAACTTTGATTTAATTTGAGATAGTGGCCGCCTTGTTACTGCAGGTTTTCTGCTAAATGTGTCTCTTTTTAAAGGAAAACGTCTGAGTGTGGACGTCTGTCGCTTCCTGGCGACGGAAGTGGCGGCTCCAACTCGAGTTGAAGAGACCAGCAGCTCAAACTCTCTCCGTGTTATTTTAAATCGGCCCTCGCTTGCTGCTGCCGGCTCGCCTCCTCTCAGTTTGACCCCTCGGGCTCATGAGAGCCTGACAGGTGGGCTGCTGTCGACAAACACACAACATCTCTGGTGTAAGCTGTGGTTTTTGGACACGATCAGGGGTGTACTTATTGTAATTGTGGAATCTAATTAATTCCATTCTGTTTGCGTTCCTCACACATTCTTTATGGGGCTCATACGTGGACTTCCAGTACTTAGTAATAATAATAATAGCTTACACTTCTCTTTCAACCAAACAGCATCATATGTCTTTTTCCTTGAGTTTCCTCGGTTGCCAGATCTTTCTAGAAAAACACAATTCAAAAGAGTCAGTTAAATATGGTTTCCTCTGATTTTCAGTTCCTTAGAAGTATACTGAGTCTTGACCTATTATTTATGTTAATACTACTACTGCTGCAAACAATACTACTATCATTAGTGGAACTACTACTACTACACTGTTGATTTGACTAAATTGCGCTAGTGCTACAACAAGTGCTACCACTGCTGCTACTATCACTGAGGTCAATAGTACAGCACTACTAATACTATCACTACTGTATCTAGATATGTACTTCTACTTATTGTATTTCCCAGCCCGATGTAGACCTCAAAGACGCACGTATAGACATGTTTTAATGAGGAACAATCAGTCAATATCATTGTTTTGGACAACAGGGTACTTTTAAAACTAGCCCGGCAGTTTAACGCTCAAATTTAGCATAGCAAGATTCAGATAGCAACAGCTATCTACATTTGCTTACAGATAGCATTAGCTAATGAGCTAATGGTCATATCAAACCAAGTAAATCAACCAGCCTGAGTGTATTGCATTTAATAAAAGTGTGTTTCATTGGGACTCGACACCACTTTTCATTTATACGGATCATGTTATTCTAACTTTAATGCTGCATTTCTGAGTAAGAGTCTAAATCTTTGTAATTTGATCCAAACTTGTCAGAATGAATCCCTTCAGGTTCACAGCTGTCTTCTAGACGGGCAATCCCCACAGAACGTCTCTACATGAAATATTAATTAATAACCTGGCTGCATCACATCCATTAATGCAGAGGTGGACGACACCGACCGTACAATCTGCTTTTACATATTTCCGGCCTCACAATATCCGCCTCACCCCCTGATCACAACAAGCATTATGTTCAGGCCCAAAAGCCGAACATTGTCACCTCCCAGCAAGCTGCAAATACGACTCATTACTCAGCAAAACTAGATATTGTTGGATCATGAAGAACAGCAAAGCACCACTGCTATGTGAGCATGTGTTGTGAGCCATTTTGAGCTTGTTTCCCCTCAACCATCCCACCAACTCCTCTCCTCCTGAAGCATCAGAAGCATCTGGAAGCAGGGGATACTGTACGGGGCTGTTAATGCGCCAGAGAGGCTTCATTTCGGGTCCAGATGACTCAAACATGGCCTCTGTCTCCACTCATTACTGCCGCTCTGCTCTGGCTGTGCGGATTGCAGAGGATTGCGTTCCTCCAGGGCCACGCTGCTGGGAGGATGAGGATGAGGATGGATGAACGCGCACTCTTCTTCTTCTGCTCCCCATTAAAGTCACGATGGTGTAGTAACCGGATCGGATTTGACCATTAACAGGCTTTGCTTGAAAAGGAGGCATGGGGCCGGGAGAGAGGGGGAAGGGAGAGAGGGGAGGGGCGGGGGGGGGGGTCATCCACGCAAAATCCAATAATATTTTTGGTATCCTTTTAAACACATTAAATGTCAGCTTTCGGCTCTCGTGCAGGTGGTCTGGACACGGGGGGATTCCGCCGCACAGACAACACGCCACATAAAGGGAAGACATCAGCACGCGCACACACGCCCTCTTTACGCACAACCACACATCCCTGACCCACGCACACACAGCAGTGATGAAGACGTACATCATAATAATAATATAAGCGCTCCACAATGAAGCAGATTTGACCTATCACCACCAAAGCCCCGTTTTTGCGTCACTTACAACGGTTCGACATCACGTGCCAATTACATTTACCTCAGGAATACAGGCGGAAATACATAATCTCCACAATCATAAAGGTGCCTTTAACCGTGTCGCTGGAGGAGCAAGGCCCGCTGCTCAGCGCGCGGTACCCGAGCTGCGGGAGGAGAGACAGGTGATGGGGAGGAGAGAAACAGGCCCGTACCCGCTGATGTTTGCCGATGGAGGTCCGGGACCGGCTCGGATATGTGTGTAATTCCTCCTTCTGGGTGTGTGGGTGGGTCCGAGTGCGGGTTCTGTCAGTCCCCGCACGGCCTGGGAGGCGGAGAGGTGGAGAGCAGGAGCGGAGAAGAAGAAGAAGAAGAAAAAGAAAAAGGGGTAGAAGAAGCAGGTGAAGCGCAAGGTATCAGGACCGGTAGCATCGCCTCTCCGTTCACGTTACACCGGAGACTGAGACACGTTCACTCCTCCGGATATAACAGCAGACACCCCGATGTCCCGCCTACATTTACCTCCCTCTCTCTCTCTCTCTCTCTCTCTCTCTCTCTCTCTCTCTCTCTCTCTCTCTCTCTCTCTCTCTCTCTGAAAAACACGAATATTGTGCTGCCTTTAAGAGCAACCGGTAAATTCGCGTTTCCAACTAGCTGGTGCCTTCAAGGACTCATAAATGCATCGATTCACTGCTTCAATATCAACGAGCTAACCAATGGCTCTCTTACTGTTTAATACATTATGTATTCATGATGCTCAACCTGTCACTTAGGAGCCATTGATGTGGAACAACTTTTGGGTTGCCAGGTTGAGGTTGGTGTTTATCCTCCTCGTGCATGACATGGACTTCAGCTCTGCACCGCCCACATTAAAGTAAAGGGGCTTTATATTTATAAATATGTGCCCTTCTGTCTGTCTGTCGGTATCCCCGCTGCTCTGGGGCATGCAGACTAATATAAGAACGCTGGCTGCTCATCACTCGGACTAAAAAGGAAACCAGAACGCGTCCGATACTAAGAACGTTTCAGATATCTGTATTCATATGCAGATATCTGCTTCTCGAGATCAACCCAGAAGGAAATGTGACCTCACCGTGACCTCATGGACACTAATGGTCCCCAGAGACCCACATTGAAGTTTTTGTGAGTGGGAAATTTCTCATCAACTATTGGATGGAAGGTGGCAGTCCTGCAGTAGGCGTGCATCGTCCCCAGAGGATGAACCTGCTGACTGTGGTGTGAGATTAGCACAATAGAAGCCAGATGGTCACCTTTTCATAAACTGCTGGTGTAAGTTCAAACCAAAGTCACCACATATATTACTTTGGCGCCATCTAGTGACAGAAGTTTGTTTCGCAGAAAAAAACAAAGGTACTATCATGTGTAACTCCTATTTACAAGCTTCGGATGAGATGTTTAAAATAATGACATCCAACAAACAATCTTCAAGCTTTTGAGTATTTATTCCAAGTTATAACTTTGTCCTGACAGGACGGGTAGCACACGGACAAATAGGAGTGTGTAAGGGAGTGTGTAAGGGAGGTGGAGGGAGCATCAGAGGTTATGTTTTTTTTATTGTATTATACCATTGTAAAGAGAACACTATCTAATCATGAGGGGGGCTACAAGTTTGTGGGTCCCAGTGGCAGATTCATAAGCCGAAGGCCACACAGACAGCGGGAACAAAAGAACGTGTTCTTCAGGTCAAAAGGAAGTAAAAGTCTAACGATCGTGAGTCTAACAAGATGCTCAAGGAGTTCCAGAACAAAAAGGTAAGGCATGAGCACAGTTATATAAAATATAATATACTGTTTAAACCTGCAACATTGTAACTTGTATTTGTTCCAATAGGACTACAGAAAGACTAAAATCTCTTAAACAAATCTGCACACGGAGGCCTAATTCATTTTAGCACTGAGCGTTGTTCTTGATTCATGCATATTACATTTGACTTACAGATAAATATGATTTCGGCAGTCATTAATTGTTCTGTAATAAACTGCACCATTGAATCAGAAACATACATTACATTATTAAAGCGTGGAATATGGACCTGGAAAATAAATAATGGTTTCAATAAAAGGTAAGAATGAACGTTTCTTCTCAAATAATATAAGGTTTCAAAGAAATCAGCAAAAAAATGCTTATGGAAAAGAAGATGATTTACTTGTAATTCATTTTGGGTTATAATGACATGCTAACAGAAATATAAAAAACTATCTCAATGGGGTGCTGAGTGGGAGATTTATGTGTAGAGATACATATTCTGAGCCATATTCCTTAAATCCCTTTTTCATATTGAGCACTTCAAAGACTTTAATGTAAAACTAATTTAGCTTTTCTGTTTGAGAGTATTTGAGGGTTCTGGTTAAAGGTTACGTTAGAAGGAAAATCAGACAAAGGTTGTTTTTTCCTCACCACAAATTGAAACAAAGGAAATGACGAGTGAAGTACCACTTCCCGACACAACGTGGCAGTAATGCTACAGTAAGAATGCCAGCTGCAATAAAAAATAAAAGGAAGAAGAAGTAGTAGAGAGGAAGAAAAAAAGAAGCAATTTCTGATGACGTCGTTATAAAGCGCCCCCCAGCTAGCAACATTAGCTCGCGCCTCGAAGGGGAGAGTGTTGACACCTGCTCGCCGTATGCCGGTGGCTGTTTTATCTCGTTAGATGGTCCACCGACCGCCCCGGTGCCGAGGAGTCGTTTGCTTCAACCTCAACCGGCAGTCGTCATGGCGGAGGAGGAGAACTTGTCGCCGAGCCTGCTGACAGACGGGACCAAGCGCAGCAATGGCGACTTCGTACCGCCGGACGGCTTGTGCTGGGTCTCGGTGCTGTCTTGTCTGCTGCTGGCGTGCTCTTATGTCGGGAGCTTGTACGTGTGGAGGAGTGACCTACCGAGGTGAGCGCGCGCGCGCACACACACGCACACACCGGGGGCCGCATCGCTCTCTGCGCCGGGCTCATCAGTACTAGACATGTTTTACCAAAAAGCTTCAGCAACGTCACAAACCTTTTTACAGCAATCAATCAATCCAACGTGTATTTCAGACTCTAGATCCAGATGAGACTGAACATTAATTACAATATAATCCATACACAATTAAATAATACAAAGTACATATTTTCCCACAATGCCTTCCAAAGTACTAATGTCTCTACAGCATGTTGTACTTAACTGTATGTCTGATCAAACCAAGAGGATTTCATTTTCAGAGTCATTTGGCCGGCAAATAAATTCATACATCAGATATCTTAAGACTTTTGGAAAGTATTAACAACTGCAGCCACAGACCTCACTGGCTCTTTAGTGATATTCTCATGACATTGTTGTAGTCTACTTTAAGTTTCTGTAAGCTTATTGTGTGTGTCCTACGACATTGTCTAGAAATATCATTACAGGTGTTCAGTTGCTCAAACAGATTATCAATATGTTGATTAAAAAGTGGGCTTAAATGGTCGTCGCCAGCTTGAGTTTTTTGTCCTCCGATGATGTGATGAAGGTCTCTGCCGGTCCTTTCTCAGGGATCACCCCACTGTGATTAAGAGGCGCTTCACCAGTGTGCTCATCGTGTCGGGCCTGTCTCCTCTTTTCGTGTTTGCATGGAGGGAATTCACAGATGTCAGGGTGAGTCAGAGTCTCAGAAACCAATCACACCCCTGAGGATTTAACGTGTTAATTTGTTATCGTACGTGTCGCGTAGTCATGTTGCCGTCTGGTGTTTTTGTGTGTCAGACTGGCCCATCGTTGCTGGCTCTCATGGGGATCCGCTTTGAAGGCCTCATTCCTGCAATCCTACTTCCTCTGATGCTCACCATGGTAAGGAACACATCTCCTGTGATCGGTCACGAGTCAGACTTTAACCACCAGGTGTCACTTTCAAGGTTTGACTCAACATGCCAGTGGCTTCCGGCTATCACATAAAAAAAACATAACGCTGTTTACCTGACCGGCCCCTGCTATTGTTTTTTTCCCCCCAGATTCCGTTTAGTTTTTCCCCAAAACCTCCATGTTTTCTGTTTAATTTGGGACGAGAGTTGAAAGAAATGCCCTTTTGCGTTACACAAAATGTCAACAAAAACGACTGCATCTTTTTTTTTGCACACAGTTTTTATTGTATACAACCCGACTTGGCATATTTTAACGAAATCAACAGCTAATGTCATCAAAAGCCGATTTCCTTTTGTGGTGACGAGCCTAGACTATTCCATAAATAAGTCCTACATTTCTAGTAATAAGCCATTTCTTCTCATTAGTAGTGATGTCTGTTGAATCCTGAGAGCCTGTCTTGTGTCGTCCTGCGCTGCAGGTCCTGTTTCTGGGCCCCCTCATGCAATTAGCTATGGACTGTCCCTGGAGCTTCATGGACGGGTTGTGGGTGGCTTTGGGTGAGACCGGCAACGTGCTGGATCGTGTTCACCTTCTTTTTGGATGACGTCACAAATATTGTGCGCCATTGCACACGCTGGCCGTGGTCTCTAAAGACCTGCTCGCTCTGTCCTCCTGCAGACCCGTGGTTCTGGATGTTGTGCCTCAGCGACATGCGCTGGCTGAGGAATCAGGTGGTGGCGCCGCTGACGGAGGAGCTGGTGTTCAGGGCCTGCATGCTGCCCATGTTGGTGCCGTGTGCCGGCCCCCTCGTTGCCATCTTCACCTGCCCCCTCTTCTTTGGAGTGGGTGAGTTCTGCCAAAGTCAGATTCACGATACTCGCAACGTTGCTCAAGCGAATGAGTGGCAGAAGTAGGTCTGCTTATGTGATTGAAAAAGGGGTCTTACTAGTGTTTTCGCAGGTTTAATCTTCATCTCCATGTCAGTGGGAAACTTTGAACCCTATTTACTTCAGCTTTAGTTACTTGGCAGATTCAGATAAACATTATTCCATTCAATCAAATAGTTAATGTATAAAGGATTTATTAAAACAATAAGTCATTATTGGTCCTTAAGGGGAAATTAACAAGCAACCTAGCAATGCAATATAATGCATTCTTTGTATACTGTTTTTAAAAGTCCTCAAAAGGCTTATTTTGCATATCATGATCTCTGAAATTCCCCCAACTCAATTTTTGTTTCCACATCTCGTCACATTTGTCACCACTCCAGTTTGCAGGTCTCCCCAAAACTGAGCTAAAATTAGAGTAATTATTGGATTTAAATTCTCCCGGTGGACACAAACAATCGCTCCAATGAGTTGATCACGCTGCGCTCAGCCTGCAACTGTTTGCTGGCGTGTTAGCCACGTCAGCTTTACGAGGAGATGATGCAGTATGTGAGGGTTGCATATAGAATGCACGTAATAATGCATCACCCGAAGACAGTTATACAAGTTACAAAACTGAAGAGGATTAAGAAGTCTGGGAAGACCAACGGATGCAAATGCAATCATCCAATCACATGCAAGAAACGATATGATGCTGCATTTACATATTGTTCTGCTGCCCCGTTGTGGTCCAAAACCCCCATAAAAGCAGCTTTAATATTACATACCTATTGCTCTGAGATCGAGCAGTCTGTAGATTTATTTCTGAAGTCTGTGGAAATGAATGGAACCAGTGGCTTCTTAGAAACATAGCTTATCTTAAGAAAGATTAGCTGTGAAACATAATCGGGTACTTCCCCTTTAAGGGCTGTGTCTGGCCTTTTGGCCTGGTTTCTGGTCTAAGAGTAACATTCCTGTTTTTAAACTGTAGTTTTGAATCCACGTAGCACTCTCGTGGCTTTTAAAGCAGCAGATTAGTCGGCTGATGTAAATCCAGGATGATGTCACTAACGCCGCCGTCTCGCCTCCAGCTCATTTCCACCACGTGATCGAGCTGCTGAGGTTCAGACAGGGGACGCTGTCCGGGATCTTCCTCTCCGCAGGTTAGCGACGGGTCCGAAGTTGTTTATGTACTGTGACCACGTGACTGTATGGTGGCGGGCGCTGATGATGAGCACCTGTGTTTGTCTGGTCCTCCAGTGTTCCAGTTCTCCTACACGGCGGTGTTTGGGGCCTACACGGCCTTCCTCTTCATCCGAACAGGTGAGGCGGAGCTTTCGCTTCCATCTTTTTGTTGCCCTGCTAATTTAACGTTCGGACGGCGACATGTCTATTATGTTTTTATTATTTTCACATCCAAAAAGAAAATCAAATTGCAACCCAAAAAATTAGTTCTTACTTATGAAGAGATTCATAAGACTTTCATTTTTTAATTCCTGAGTAATATAACAACCAAAGATTATAGACATGGACATGAAGGATGTACAACATTTGGAAAATCTATTTGAAGTATACTCACTTTTATCCAGAGCCAGAAAAAGTCCCCGACCGAACGCTGTGTACCAAATGTTTCCACGTCCCCTTACACCTCCACGCAGCGTCCAGGTCTGTGTCCAGCAGTGTCCTCTTCCTGTGTTGCAGGTCACCTGATTGGTCCGGTGCTCTGCCACTCCTTCTGTAACTACATGGGTTTCCCGGCGGTCAGCACGGCGATGGAGCATCCCCACCGCTTCGCCGTCCTCTCCTCTTATCTGATGGGGGTCCTCCTCTTCCTGCTCTTCCTCTTCCCCTTCACCGACCCCTCCTACTATGGCCTCCCAACACCAGTGTGCACCCTCACCCCCTTCCCTAGCTCCCTCTGCCGCTCCTGACCCATCCCCTCCCCCCCTCTGCTATTGTCTTATCATCGTTTTTTTCTTTTTTCTTTCACGCCAAGTTAAGAGTTCAGGTGAAGTCCAGTTCGGGCCGACGGCACTAACAGCCATTTGGACTAAGTTGCCATGTTCTAAGGACCCTCTATGTCATTAAATCAGCTGAAGCTCCTCTACAGTGACTGTTTGAGTCGGTTGGGGCGGCTTCTGTCACCTTTTTTAGGTTCATTTTGATTAATTGATCAATTCAATCCATGGCGACGTCGTCAAGAATCAGTTCAGGTCGCTGCCCGTCACACTGCGACGGGACGCATTGCATTTCTTAGCGTGGTTAACGCTGCTGAAAGAATGTCAAACATTGGCCAATACATCAGATTTGATATGGTAGATTTGAGTTGTGCTCTCTTAAGACCTGAGCTGAAGTGTTCTGCTACAAGTCCTGATAAGTCGCGTTGGGCTCATTTTGTTCTGTGAGGCTGGGGTTCAGGTTTTTGACTCTAAATTGGGCACTTAGCTGAATCTCAAAGGAGCGGGTCGAGGCCTGGTTCCTCCGTACAGAACCTTCATGTTTTAATGGACTTTCATTATCCTTTGATGACTTGAAGCATCTCTGGAGTGGCTCATGGAAATCTTTTAAGTGGATTGTTGGGAGAAATCTGTTTTTTTATGGCTGCACTGCATTGTGGTCCATGGAGGCACGTTGGCTGGATATGGAAATAAGAACTGCACAGCAGGAACATTTTCTGACGTTATTGGCTTGTTTTTGACCGCGACGTTTCTTCTGCCGGACGCGGTCATTGTTCATACGATGTATTACTAGTTATTTAAATACTTTGTGTATGTTTCAGTGCTGGTGGTGGGTTTCTTTGTTGGTGAATCTGGGTATCGGGATGTTTTAAAGGGGTTTGTTGTTCATTTTTGCTGAAAACGTACTCTGTGTTACTGTCGGTCAAACAATAACGGAGTCCAGACTGCTCTGAAAGGTCGGCCTTTTCCACCTCAACCCCACTGCGGGTGCTGCTTGAGTCTGCTGATGGAGGGACCGTGTGCAGACATCCATAGTTTGTCTGTGGTCCGCGTTGTGTAATCCTTTAGCTTTAGGATTTTTATGCAACATCTCCCAAATTTGAGTTTGTGCAGTCTGAAATGTGTGCGTTCGTGTCCTTACGGAGTATGTTTTGGTCTTGGAGATTATTAGTTGTTGAATATTTTTGAAGCTCTTTTATTTTGAGCTCTTAAAATTGGTCCAGTATTACAGGAGAGCGCCGCTGCCGCCACACGGGCTGTAATGTAATCCTCACCGCCGCTGTACGTCCTCTTATTAAAAGGACCCGACGGAAAAGGTAATTCTTCACCTTTCAGCTGAGCCGGTCTGACTCGCTGGAAAAAGCCTCATTCAGAAATCTCACGAGGCGACAAACGGTAGAAACGTGAGTGACAGTTGGAGAGCCTGCGTCATCTAAATGTTTTTTATTGTTCCAGCTGAATATTTAGCTGGCGAGATATCTTAACGAAGACTTCTTGTGTGTGGCTCAGTGGTTAGCGAGCCCATCTTTCAATCAAAGGGTCGGTGGTTCAAGCCCCGGCTTTGCTAATCCATGTCGATGTGTCCTTGGGCAAGACACTTAACCCCGAATAGCTCCCCGTTGCTGTGTCTGCGGTGTATGAAAGAAATTGTAATTTGCTTTGGATGAAAGCGTCGGCTTGATGTGATGTAATGACAGTCGCTCAGACAATAACAAACAGACTGGATTGAGTAAGCGCCCAGCAAAAAGGTTCTTTTATACGTTTATCATCACGATCTTAACAGATTGTCGGTGGCAGAAAGCAGCACTTCAGTGGCTGTACAATGAGGATGAAGAGCTGCAGACATTACATCACAACTGGTTTGGCCGCTGCAGCGTTCTCACTCAACACCGAACCACTTACAGAAAGTGTTGTCTCCTTTTAGCCACTTCGGGTCCAGGCTGAAAAATACAGAAGTTTCCCTTTTTAACTTTAAATCTGCTTCCCCAGAACTCGGCAATAGCTCGTCCACTAAATGTCATCATTACCTGCGAGGAAAGAAATCAGCAAACCACAAACCGAGACTCAAGAAATACAGACTTTTGTTCGGGACCAACATTTCAGTTGCGACCGTTATTGTGCGCGCTAGACTACTGTGCACTTTTGCAATATTCTCGTCCTCTATGTGGGACATCAAGGTCGCATCACTGGCTTTCGTTTCTTTTCGTTCTTTTTTTTCGATATAAGAATGTTATTTGATTTTAACTGTCAAACTACAAGATAATTCCTAATCTGTCTCGTAGACGTCTCGACTGCAGCTCACAGTCGGTGACATTTGCGGTGCTTCTGATACTGTGAAGAAGAAGTGGGCTGCTGGGTCTTCAGCAATACATCCTCTATATTGGATCCATTTCATGTGACGGAGTGAAGCGGTAGATTCTCATATGTATGTTAATTCTTCTTGGCAGGTCATTTATTGGCAGTAAGAGAACTATTATGAAGTGAGCGTACCTGTAGCTGCCAGCAGAGGGCGCCGCAGCACTTTGTCTGAGGCAGAGCTGCTGGAGGAGGGGGGGGGGGGGCACTGTTTATCGCCCGCTGACATCAGTCATCCGTCACCGGGAAAACCAATCCGCTCTAACTTATTTTAGCCGAAGCTTGGACACAACGATGTGGAGGAGATTGATGCCGAGACGAGGAACCCTGTGGGGAGGATCTCTCTGCTGTTAGACCCTCGTTGTAAAACGTTTGTTCTGCCTCCCACATTGTGCTCCACCAGAGTCCTTTTCCTCAACTTCACAAATAAGCTATGGCACAACGGTTCAGATCACCTTCGCTCCAAGATTACACTTCATTCACGTAGGAATGAATCGTCTTGAACTGGCTGACCAGTTTTTGTGACTTGACGAGTGAAACCCCCCGCAACCTCCTCCCCCGCCCCCCGCCCCGGTTTCTTGTTCTTGTTTTTACACGGGAGCGTTCAAATCATATTTGACTGTATAGAAATGATAACGTGCATCAAATCTATTGAGATCACTTGTATAAAGCCACCATGTGTAGATTGTACAATGCATTTTAAGATGCATCATAGACAATATTTAATATCTTTAGACAGGTTGCGTTTCAAATATGCATCTAAAGGCAAAAAGCCCAGACCTGGTCGCACAAACAAACACACCTACTTTTAAACTAAAGTATTTAAGGACTTGCGTCCTTGCATGCAGCTACATGCAGACATAAATATTTGGAATATCAATTTTTGATCAGGGTTCAATGTAAATGTCGTCGTTTTTTTTTTTGGAATGAGGGCATAAAAACCTGATTTAGTCGATAATGTTTTCACCTCCACACATCGGTCAGCTGGCGGTTTCATTGTCAACATCCAGATGTTACTGTCGTAATGTGAGTGTCGGCACACCATGTCTTTGTTACCACTGGTGGGCGCTATTTGATAGTAAACACATACTGGCTTTAATGAAGAAAAATTTAAACGACACCGATCCAATTATCCACATGGATCAATCTCAGCCATCTCCCCATGCCTCATATTCGCCTTTTCTTTTCTCTTTGGAGCTCTATTATCTCAAACCAAACTCCATTTCCCTGCCCTGCTGCTCCGGCGTGCTGACAAACTGAAGGTTGACTGACTTTATAGATTGAATCGCATGTTGCCAGCTTTTTCCTCTCCTGTTAAAGTCCCACAGCAGTCCTTTTGTTCAAACTTCTCCCTCAATCAGCTAATCCAAATATCTTTATATTTATTTCTGTAAGCGGGGCACAGGTCGAAGGTCTCTCATTTTCTTTCCAACTGTGTGTGTGTGTGTGTGTGTGTGTGTGTGTGTGTGTGTGTGTGTGTGTGTGTGTGTGTGTGTGTGTGTGTGTGTGTGTGTGTGTTCATGCATTGCTCAGCCCAGAAACTCTCCGGAAAAGATTTGCCAACCTCACAAGCACTTTTTCTTTTTCTTCTCTCATGTTGGATCCTGAGCTTTTCAGCTTCCTGTCACCGGCTTAACCTCGGACACAATCGGGGTTAGGGAAACACTAGTTTTGCCTTTACTGCTGTAAAAAAGAGAAAAGAAAAGCTTTGTATTTTCTCCCTGAACGCCGTCCTCAGCCAGCAACAACATCAGTATTTGCTGTTGAAGATGGAAAACCTGTTTTAATATTCAGACAGTGACAGCGAGAGACGCTGCAGAGTCTATTTTTGCTAAGCTTTAGCAGCGCCGTTATTTTAATACACAGCACCCAGAGGAAGAATATTTCAGAACTTGTGAGTGAGCTGGTGAAACTGAACTCCACAGATGTTTATATTGAGCACTATCTTTTGTAATCAGATCTATTTTGGTGACGGGAACAGAGTGTACAGATATGCGCATGTATTTTATGCTCACCGCGTCACACTTGTTGTACAATTCAAGGAAGAGACGACTGAACCGTGTTTTGGTACGACAATCTTTTACAGAAACTTTGGAGACACTGCAAAATAGCTATTTGTAAATAAATGTTTCTTTTTTTTTAACATTGCTGTGTCCGTGTCGTTATTGATGCCTCATCACATTCATGTCTGTTTGTGCAAATGCTGAGGATGTGTTGGCAGTTTATCTGTAATCTCTGTCTTGATTTGACAACAATTCATTTCTCCTATTTCATTATTTTGTAATTAGTTAAAATTAAACATGCAGCCAAAAATCTCTTTGTCGCACCTAACTTGTCAAATACTGTTTCTTGGACTAGCAGGGAAGGCGTGTCTATTTCTGCTTGTGACAAGCATAATGTCTTTTCAAAATAAAAGCCCATGTCCATAGGCAACTTAAAATTTGAGCTCATTTCAAAATAAACATTTGTTCACGGGGAACTTAACCTTTCCATGCTCCAATGTAGGTTTATTTAGTTTTTACTTAATAAAAAATAATCTTTGCTAGGTTAAGAAAAAGATTATTTTATTCAGGAATAGGTTTATTGTTATGTAACTGGCCTTAGCGACACATCAAAAGTAAAGTAACTCCTGGATGGCTGTGCATTCCCATGCTCTACTTCTCTCAACATGTTGTCTCTCACCACTTTTGCTGTCAAAAGCATAAAATGCCCCAATAAAACAAAACAAATGTGAAGTTTTTCCTGCCGTTCTACTCAGCAGCTTCAGTGCTGAAACGCCACGCTGTATGAAACGTAAAAACAATGTGGAACGCATATGAACAAGCTGACACGGGGCGAGTTAGGGAAGACACTGAAAACTAAGCCTGTGTTTTGAAATATAGATTTTCTTTACACTGTGAATCAATTTTGTTTATGGTGGCCCATCCACCGTACACGCGCTTGAGCGGAGTCGTACAGAAAGGGGTATCAGGAGATAGCAGCCCAGCGTTGTGGCTGTGGGCTATTTTTTTCATTATAAACTTGAAAGGGCTCCATATTGAGCCCTCTGTGTGGTTTGCTTCCTGCAAGTTTCACCAGTTAAACAAAAAAAAACAATATAACTCGAGGGTGGTATGAGTGAATGTGGACGATCCGTATATGTTCCTGCTTTTTGGATTATTGTCAGTCGTAACTGTAAATTGTATTGTATTTATACCGTATGTACTCAGTAAACTGACCCAGTAATGTCAGTTACACAGCACGTAAAGTAGCTGTCAAATGTTGCTCTGGCTTTTCCGATGTATTAGTGGTTCGGTCATGTGGCTTGAATTTCACAGCTCTTCTCATATCTCAACTTCCAGATGTACAAGTTGATCTCCCCCAGTCCTGTTTGGTTTTTATAGTCTTGCACTCGAGAGAAGGAAACTTGTGATTGACAGTTGACAGAGGAGCATCTCGCTCTGTTCATTTTTGCTGCATTAAAATTCAGATGGATCCCCGAGCGGCAGAGGAAATCAAAAGGGGCAGAATGTCCCGTCGGAGGGAGATGCCGTTCGCTCTGTGTGCTGCTGAAAATGGAGGGGAAATCACTGCATTTATCAACCCGGGTGTTATGCTGATAATTGCAGCCATTGCGACTAAAGGGTCACACCGACTTTGCTCCCCGGTGAGTCTGTTTGGCAAAATTGCCTCAACGCCATAAAAAATTGGTTGGTGGATAATTTTCTACAGCTGAATTGGGACCAAATGGAGGTTGTTACATCCACCCATCTGGTGTAGTCCTGATGCTGATAAAAAAGTTTTTTCCCTTCACCTGTCATTTTAAAAAGTCCCTGATTACAAGTGGTCCAAAACACTGTAGCTAAAAAATAACCGCTTACCATGCAGGACCAACATATAGAAACAGACAAACACTCACATCCACACCGACGGGCACTTTAAATAAACCTGAGCTGTATGTATTTGGACTGTGGCGGGAAGCTGGAGAACCCGGAGAGAACCCACATCGACATGGGAAGAAAACATGCAAACTCTACACACTGTCAATCCTGGGCTAGCCCCTCTGTGGAGATGGTTGTGGATTACAGGAAGAGCGCAGCCCCACCTTCCCCTCTCGCCCTGCATAACTCCCCCGTTGACGCTGTGGAGTCCTTCCGCTTCCTGGGCTCCGTCATCACCCAGGACCTCAAGTGGGAGCTGAACATCAGCTCCATCACTAAGAAGGCCCAGCAGAGGATGTTCTTCCTGCGGTAGCTGAAGAAATTCAACCTGCCAAAAACAATGATGTACTTCTACACCGCCATCATTGAGTCCATCCTCTGCTCCTCCATCACCGTCTGGCACGCTGCAGCCACTGCCAAGGACAAGGCAGCGCATCATCCGCTCTGCTGAGAGGGTGATTGGCTGCAATCTGCCGTCCCTCCAGGACTTGTTTGCTTCCAGGACCTTGAAGCGGGCAGGGAAGATTGCGGACGACCCCTCTCACCCTGGACATAAACTCTTCGAGTCCCTTCCCTCTGGCAGGAGGCTGAGGTCCATCAGGACCAAGACCTCCCGCCACACAAACAGTTTCTACCCAGCAGCAGTCGGGCTCATCAACAGAGCCCGGGTCCCCCACTGACTGACTCTGTCTCCCCAGGACCTTCCCTTCTCTCCCCTGCACCTCGGTCCACATCGCACATTCAAAGTCACTCGCCACTTTACTCATCACCTGTCACTTTCAACATTCATTACCTCATTCTGTGCACTTTACTTACCTTTGCTCTTATTATTATCATTATTGATCGTTACCCCTTCATTTTTTATTTTACTGCACATTTACTGCATTTACTTATTGACTTACTTGTTTTTTATCCAAATTTTATACTTTCACTTGTACAGTTAAATGTTCCTTGTTGTTGTTGTTGTTGTTGTGTTTTATGATGCACCCTCCGCCAAGACAAATTCCTCGTTTGTAATAACTTATGTGGCAATAAAACATTTCTGATTCGGGCTGTAAAGGGCGATATACACTCTTGCCACTACAAGTGCGGCTGGCCACACAGTTGCATCGACGGACTCGTTTTGGTTTATGGTTCCCGTGCCTTTTCCATACGCAAGAACAGTAGGTGGCGCAACGACCGTTTAAAGTGGACCTGCACACCTACGTTCACCGATATCTCCCTCCAGGAATTTACCTCCATCTGCGTGTCCTTATGCTCATATTTGCGGACCTCTTCAGCCAAACGTTCTTCAACGGGATCCATTGTTCATGTTTCTGCTATGGCTTTCAAAAAATAGCAGTATTATGCTATGAAACCGGATATGCGAGACTCAGAAAGGACGTGGTTAGCAGACCAATCACAGTCTTGCGGGCTGCGAACGGCTTGCGCAGCTTTGTTGGATAGTCAGACATTGTGGGCGACGCACACAAGAGGGCTTACCGGGGCTTGCATCTCTGCGTAAAACCCGAGTATAAGGACCCTTAAGTCGACCTAATTCTTGGTTGCGACAATCAATCACCTTTCCGTCTGTAACCACAAAACAACCAGAAAGTGTCCGCTGTGGCCACTCAGTGCTTGATTCGCAACCACAAAGTAACCACAAAATGGCTTCTCCTAGCTCACAGAGACTCAAGATGATTGACGAGAACGCCCGACTAAGATTGTTTATGTCAGTTCAACTGCGAGGTCACAGAGCCCACGGACACTTAGGGTGAATGACCACAACGGCCAACTGATTGTTTTTCTTCTTATCAACAAGACTGCGATTGTCTGGGTGATAAGGATTTCCCAGCAGCTCAAGATGTTGGTCTATAGTGCTTCAGAGTAACAAGCAAAAAGACACTAGAGGAAAAAAATGTTGTTTAGGAAACATGGCCGAATGGTGCACCAAACAATAAACTACATTAACAAATCAATGTCTTCCAGTAACAAAGAAAACATGGTTTATCGAAAGTGGATGCAGCGTTTGCAACAGTAACCTGAACAATTTTTTGATGAAAAATCATGAACCAGATATATAAAGGACATTACATATGGGATTTGAAAATTGATTTCACTAGTATTTTACATGTATGTATACTTTTTTGGAAGTTATATGTTGTAGCGACCCTGTACAGGTGCCTGGCAGTTGGGAGGAGTCGCTCCATCACTTCTCGCTCTCGTCGGCCAATCACAGGGACGCTGTGTGCGTGATGGTCGGGTTGCGGCGCTGTGATTGGTGGAACAGACGGGAGGCGGGGTGCTAGCGTTGTAGACAGGTACATGAATTAACCTGCATTGCAAGGAAACCAGCAGTCGTGAGTGTGGACGCTACAATGTATATATTTTTTTTTCTCAGGATAAGTTACAATCTCAAAATTAAGATGTTGATTGTGTTTCAGAATGTTCCTTTTTGGTCACAGTTCAGCTTTCAATCTCATCTCCTGCACTCACTCACTTTGGTATTACCTCGTCTGAATCAGAACCATTTATTGCCACGTATGCTTTAGCGTACAAGGAATTTGTCCTGCATACATTTAACATTTAGACAAACATTTAACAGTAAGCAGAGTGCAATAACAGGAAGCATGAATATTTCCAATCGCCTACAAGGAAAAAACTGTTGTTGTGGCGTGAGGTCTTGGTCCTGATGGACCTCAGCCTCCTGCTAGAGGGAAGGGATTCAAACAGTTTGTGTCCAGGGTGAGAGCGGTCCTCAACAATCTTTCCTGCCCGCTTCAGAGTCCTGGAAGCGAACAAGTCCTGGAGGGACTGCAGATAACAGCCAATCACCCTCTCAGCAGAGCGGATGATGCGTTGCAGCCTTGCCTTCTCCTTGGCAGTGGCTGCAGTGTGCCAGACGGTGATGGAGGAGCAGAGGATGGACTCAAGGATGGCGGTGTAGAAGTACATCATCATTTTCTTTGGCGGGTTGAATTTATTCGACTGCCTCAGGAAGTACATCCTCAGCTGGGCCTTCTTAGTGATGTTGCACACAGTGGGTGTAGCGTCACAAGCGCCCATCTTGGACACCATTAGCTCCTATTAGCCAATTTTGGACGTAGCCGACATGACGCAGTTTACAGTCTTTTCGCCGGCATTTTCTTCAGCGATCGCCAAAAAAGTGTAAGTAGTATTACTTTATACATATCCACAAATCTACGAGTTAAATTTCATGAACTAGTCTAAATACTCTGTATTTTCATTGTACGTACATGAGTTAGCATATGAGTGTATTTTAAAGCTAGCGTTACACTACTTTGTCTAGCCGATGAAAATACACCATCATGTGTAACGGGATCTGGAGCCGAGGGGAGTAAGGGAGGCGCGCTGGTAAACATGTTTGATGTCTGAAAAAAAAGCTGTTTGTTTGCAGCTCTGGAACATGAAGGCAGACATAATTAAATGTTTTTCTTGTTTTTCTCAAGCCAGGCTACACCAAGTATTTTCATGCACAATGATCTTACTAATACATATTGCAAATCATGTTGGTGTGTGTGTGTGTTTGAGAGTGAGAGAGACTGTCAGTACATTTGTTGAAGGTCATCAGTGGCTCTTATGATTAGAAATATGGTTGGTATAGATACACCTGCAATATAATGCAGTGCTAGTTTATATATAAGTTTCACCAAAATGTAATATTGTTGAATGTGATTTATGTTCCTGCCTGAAAAGATAATAAGAGACAGAGCAAAGGAAGAAAAGAAGAAGCAGAAAAGACTTGAAAAAAGCTGTTTTGTGTGCGAGTTATTTCCTTTATAGGAGGATACAGAAAAGAAAAGTTGGATATAGAAATTGTAAAACTGCAATAGTTTAAGGTAAATATATAAATATGTATATCTATGCATGTGTCTATGCATGATAATCTGGCAATTTATATAATTCATCAACATTATTAAGACATTTAAAACTAAATTTGATTTCATTTTTGACTGCCAAAATGAATGTGTATTTGCAGATGCCAAGCATCCGGCAAATGCAGAAGAGGAAGATGAGGAAGTGGACCCATGAGGCCATGGCGCAGGCCCTACAGGAGGTGAAAGCAGGCAGGCTCAGTCCAGCCTCGGTGACCGAGTCAGTGGAAGGGTGTCCTCTGACTTTGGGCCATGTCAGAAGACATTCCTCACCCCTGCAGATGAGTATTCCCAGGTTGAGTACTTCTTGTACTCTGTCAGTCATGGTTTTTGAAGCCTGGCCCACGCTCTGGCCCTATATAATCACCGCCATCAGGTAGCCCCCAAGACCGGGCTTGGCCAGTTGTGGTGGCTTAACTTCCTGGAGCAGTAGACATTATTGACTGTGGGAGGGCATCCTGCGCCAAGAGGGGGCCAATAGAGGGGTGTTTTAGACTCCTTACCGCCACCCTGGAGGAGCACAGGTTGAAGGAGAAACCCCGTCAGGTCTACAACTGTGACAAGACAGAGTTTCAGCTGGACTCCTAAGTCCATCGTGCCCTGGGGGCCTAAACAGGCTTACAGGCAGGCTCAGGGACCCAACGACCACACAACACTCCCGGCCTGCCTCAACACGGCTGGGTGTCCCCCCTTAGATCATCTAGGGTGGTTCTCGATGCTAAAATATGAATGTATCACTGTCCAAATGTAGTTCTGTCCACACTGCTGGAAGTCGCCAGCAGTGTACATTGACAGTGAGCTGTTTGGGAAGTGGTTTGTCAGGCACTTCCTAAAGTTCGCCGTGAAGGAGCGCCCGCTGCTTTCAAGGGTCCTCAGAGACTCCCACCAGAGGGTGAAGGATCAGAGAGTAGTGGTGGCTGGGTTCATGAGGTGTGGCATCTGAATGGTCACGGGTTATGTTGTCCGGGCCGCAATACTTTCTTAGGATTCAAAAAAGGATTGCCCTGTCACTGTTACCGTCAGTGTAGAATAGATAGTGAGGAGCACTAAAAGGCAAAAGTGGAGTTTCAAGGCGGGATGACCTTTCATAATCACACGGCGAATGCTTCAGATAAGGTCCTCCAGAAGGTGTTTCTGCATCCAAATGATGTTCTTCTCAGGTCACAAAAGGGGATTGAAATATTTCAGCAGCGGTGTTGTGAGGACAATGTTTATCTTGATGCCACAGGCAGCATGAAAAAAAAAAGACAAGGGGTCGCCTCCGTTTACGAGCTGGTCGTCAGGAATGTCCAGAAAAACTCTGCTCCCTTGCCAGCCGTGACGTATTTGACCTGTGACCCAACCACAGGCATTCCAGACTGATGTTGCAAAGGCCTATGGACATAAAGGCATGCGATCCCCTATAATGATGATTCGCGATGGGTCAATGGCATCAATGCAAGCAATATGTTTGTCCTTTGCCCCAAAAAATCTGCATGATATAATAATAAATTGCCACTACAACACTGCAAATAGATATGCAACAAAGACTGACTTTGAGGTGTCCATTCTTCAACGCTGCCAAGTCACGTTATGAAGAATGCCAAAAAGATGTGTAAAAAGTATTGAGCATAACCTCATATTGACACTTAATTTTTGTATCTTACATTAAGTAACATAGTAACATGGATGAAATGTAACTTTTGTTGCGTGTTGAGTCTCGGAAGAATTTCTTGGAAAAGTTTAGATATGATGAGTCACCCTTTATTATGTTTAAAGGAAAACACATGGCATTGTTCGCATGTTCTCCTCGTGGCAGTGTGGGTTCCCTCCGGGTTCTCCGCCTTCCCCACAGTTCAAAGACATGCAGCTTAGTTTATTGGACTCTAAAAAATTACCTGTTGGTGTGAGTGGTCTGTCTCTATATGTGCCCTGAGATAGAATTGGCAACGTATCCAGGCTGTACTCTGCCTTCGCCCAATGGGATCGGCTCCAGCGCCTCGCCACCCTAAATTGGATAAGCGGTTCGGATAATGGAATGGAATTTCATGTTTTACATCCCACAGAGCTCCAAAACACTACCAGCTGGCCATGCATGTCTTCGGTCTCCTCACAACTTGTGAGTCTTCCAAACTCACAAGTTTGGAAGACCTAGATGATATACTACAAAGTCTTACAGTGATTTTTCAAGTCCATCCAGAGCCAATGTCGAGAAGCATTTCAAGAACCTTCAGTCATTGCTGCAGAATCATTGTACTGAGGTGGAGACTGACAAATTAAAAATTATGGCTGAGGACTCTTGCCGTGTTCAAACGCGACGCAAATTATTCGCGAGACTAGATTACATGCAAAGGCAATGACAGGTCGCAAAGATGCAAATTTACCACCGAGCGTACGATAGACGCGTTCGAGGCGGCGCGAATACCACATTTGCCACGGGGCGAACAGAGCGATGGAGGCGGAGCAAATTTCGTCAAGTTTAAATACCACAACAACAAAAAAATCACGCGAGTGAATCGTAGTTGTGTCAGTGAATCGGCACTGCCTCGGCACTACTACTGAACTCGGCACTGCCGTCATTGAATCAAACGTCGGTCCCCCTAGAGTAGCGCTCATAGCGGCCATCTTTCAGACACTGTTGTGGGACTACGGATATATTAGATGTTTCGAATGTAGGTGGAATTTACACAACAAGTATGAAGCAGAACCAGTGGTTATTTCCATGATGGATGGTGGAAACGGTAACGTAACAATAAACTACACGCAGTTCCTGGAGGAGTTGGCGAAATTCACAGAGCATGGATGGTGTTATGAACCCAAAACGAGAACGTTTGATGTTCCAACGTTTTTGTGACTACCACAACAAGTGTAAAGCAGAAATAGTGTTTGTTTTCTTACGTAGTCGATAGCAGAAAAGATTGGTCTTTTCAAGAGAGAAGCAACAGATAAGCCACGCCCCCTTTGTCATGGCGCAATTATTCACTCTGCGCTTGGTGTGAACACCCTTTTTACCGTTTGGTGTGAACACAACATTACAGGTAAATGACAATTCTAATTGTGTCATAACGTTTGTATTCAAATGGAAATGTATCAATTTGGTATTAATTACACATAAAATACAAGCGATAATGTAGTTAGGCTTCATAGCACTTATTCAATTGTCTGTACAACAGTAAAGAATATTAGAGTGTACACCTGTAGCAATTTGTGATATTATAATTAGAGTGTAATAAATTCCCATAATGTCCTAAAAACCAGTTTTGTGCTAAATATAGTTATTTCACAATTCAACTAAGCAAAACAATGTTGAATACTGCTATAAATTCACTGTCACAACAATATTACTCTAAAATTATTTTAAAATGTTTTTCATTTTTGACAAGCTAATGGTGCAGTTCTAGTGATGCAGCGCTCTGTTGTTTTGTTGGTCACTGTAAATACTTATAACACTTTATACACACTGCATTTTTGCACTTTTTTTATTGTTTAATTTTGTTTTGTTGTACATATATTGAGTATTTTACATTCCTAATATTTTTGTGTCTTCTATGTAATTTGCTTGCCACGGTGACAAACAAATCTCCCCTTTGTAATAAATGAAGTATACATCTATACAACTTGGAAATAGTGATGAGGAACACAACCCCGGACCAGTAAGAGCTCAAAAATGTGTTTTGAGGAAATTAAACCTTGAATAAAGGACATTTTGTTTCATAATGATGCAATTGTTGTGCATAAACAGAATAACTGACACCTGGGGATTTACACCCCAAGAAATATCAGTTTAAGGACTCTAAGATGTAGTTTTATAATTGTCAAGGACACAGATTCTTTACCGATATTTGGCCAGAGTGTTACTGTTTCATAAAATGAACCAAAAGTGTATTGAAGGAATCAATGAAAATAATCAAAAACAAACAACTAAAAGCCAAATTATGCAGGACAAAGTTACAACGGCCAAACAATGCAAAACAGAAGCAAAATGCAGGCAGCAAAACAGACAAAATGGAGGCAGCGGGGCCAATAATCTATAACTAATTATTACGGTAGACATTCAGAGTGATCACTGAGAAATAGAAGGAACGCCAGCAGAAAAAGGGGAGATTTGTAAATGATATTCGCAAGCTATTCCAGCAAACTGGTAAAGTTCTACAGGAATACAAATTGTCAATTGAAGAGTTGGAGATCACAGATTTTTCTATGGAGGCGGATGAAGGTCACTGTTAAAGGCTGAACCTGAGGAGTTTCCGGACACCACTGTCTCCACCTTTCACACAGAAAGAAATGCCTACTTTTTAGGATTGTATTTAAATCCTGTAGTTGTACACAACTCAAATATTCCGCTTCACTGTCGAATGCATCACAGCAGTGGACGTCCACCACTGTAGGATACTTTGTAGCTTCTACAAAGACAGTGGATTGTTCCTCACACGTGTTGGCCTTAGTAGATTAAATACCAGCGAGTTTGTCCTGCAGTATCAGTCGATATTAAAAGTGATAGGTGTTGTGAATCTTCTCCAAACACTCGTGTCGTATCTGCATTGAATCTCGGTCCCGCTAGGTGTTCTCTGTAATGAAACACCCCAGCTGTCCTCTCCTCATGTTATCTCTTCTCCAGCCGCACATAACATATGTGGTATGGCGTCATTCTCCTCTCAAGGTTTCAGCAAATAAACCGCAATAGCCGGCCCTTTGCTGGTTGTGAACACTGTTTGGTTAACCCACTCCCTTCAGCCAAGCTCTCAGTATGGTATAGACACAAATATACACACAGGCTCGAGTTAACATGCAAGTGTAGCACTCTCTCTTTGTGATGTATTGCCAGGAGTGCTGTTCTATCTGCCCTGAAGGCTGATAATTCCTGCGTCCAGGACACACTGGACACTCCGAGGTGTGAATGTGTGTGCAAAGAATGGGACAGGAAGGAATGTGAGAGTGCATCCATCTCTCTGGTCAGAGTTTCATGAGACAAGGGCAGAAGGTACACAGCATTCACACGACCCTTGTTTGTGTGCGTATAGCCATGACTCCTCTTTGCAGGATGAAAAATTTGAAAAAAAAAGGAATGCCTGCCTGCTTGGATCAGGCTTCCTATTCCTCCTCTGTATTCATGGCGAAGAGCTATGGGTGGGGGAAAAAGCAACAGGGCAGACAAGGAATGTGGATCTGATTTATCTCTTATGTGAACTTATGGTTTTGGGAACTCCTTGGGAATTGGTTAGTTTTCATGGACCATTCCAGATTGGACTAAAGTGGTGGGAAACTGCTGTTAACTTTTCAACTAGCAATATAAGTGTCATCTGGGTTGTGTAATAACATTTGTGCACCCTTTTGCACATAAAATGTCGACATTTTCACAAACATGACAACAGAAAATGCGCACAGAAACTAAAATATGGTAAATGTTGGGGAAAGATTGTTATGAAACACTAGACACAAGACTTTGGTCTCTCACATGGAACTAGGGTGGAATCCAAGCATTTGCACAGGCCTAACCTAACCTCCATACTAGCTGTTTAACTGAGAGCGAGAGCTGCTTATGTGCACACTGCCCAAAATGGCTACCGCTAAAATCCTGCTCCAAAGGCAACAAATTATTTGTCCCAGACCGGGTCTGTTCTCAGGTCTCTTGTCTGGTCCAGTTGGGGCACGATTCCAGATATGGTCCTGAGATCTATATTCTGAGTCCAGCCACCGTCTTCTCATGGCACATCTAAGCTACTACAACCTCTCCCAGTACCATGTCGACATCTAATTTTTTTCCCACTTCATCCCCTTGCACAAACCTCTCATATCAAGTAGACTGCTCGGCATGTTTTATGCATACCAGTCCTCAACCTGCTTTAAATATCCCCATTAAACTCATCCATTCTCACTTCCAACTTGTAAAATATTGGCGCTTGGGTCTGATACCGATGCGTCCTTTAGTATTGGTTTGAGGCGCACCTAGCTTTCAGCTAACTCTTTTGTAAACTCAGCGTTGTCAGTGTTAGATGGTCAGAGCAACTTACGTAGTATTAAGAGTGGAAACGTCTGCTTGATGCATGAGGTGGCAGGGAGGTTTGGATGGGTCAAAAAAAACACAGAACTTTCCCCCGGGAGATTGTTGTTTGTGTCCTGTGAAACCAGAAGTCAACATTGATTTATTTTACCGTAGTTTTGTTTCATAACATCAAACTTTCCTAATACCATTTCAGGGACACAGTTATTATTTTATATAACACATGTTAGTTTAACCCAAATACATTTGTTGCATAAACCTTCATTGGAAGTTTATTTTAAAATACAGTCTGCATGCAACGACTGGACATTGAGCCATTTTAAATGCAGCCTACAAGCAATTTACACAACTTTACTTCATCATTTACCTTAATTATAGACCCTAAATCTAAACTTGACCTCTTTATGTCTTAGATTTTCAGTTTGCCTTAACTTGTGTTATTTTCCTTTTATGTTAAATGAAGAACGACATATTAAAATGATCATTGTTGAAGGGAGCCTAAGATTTAAGAGTCAATGACTGTAGTATACGCTGCATCCTAGTGAGGGAGCATTTCTGCTCTGTGTGCTCACATGCGGTCATGCGAGCACTGGGCTGTAACGAGGGCGACCATCCCTACACTTGCTCGCTGCTCAAGTTGACTTTTGAGGCATTGGAGGTGGTGGTTCTCTCCTGAGATTACATTAGCCATGCCACACAGTCGTCAGCTCCGAGCCACATAGTGCATGAGCTTCGATAACTGTCCTGAAAGTTAACAAGCCTCACATCCACACTCATTAGACTCGCTTAGCCGCCAGCCATTTTTCTTTTTTTGCATACACATGCTAAATACAGCATCTACTCAACCACAAGGGCCATTTGAATAATTTTCAAAAGTATAACATACAGAAAACGCTTGTGAGACCAGTTAAGAGGTTCATATAGCAGTATATGTGTTACTGGGTTATTTTTATAATTTTTTATACTATATCATTTTTACAGTATAAAAAATGTTATACTATGAAATAGCTGTATGTGTTACCGGTATCTCTGCAAAGTTTGACTTTGATTAAGTGAAGTTAAATATTTTTCATAATTAATTTAGTGCAGATTTAGTGAACCATTGATTTAGATCCGCTAACAGACAAAATGCCCTAACTTTCTTCCTGGACCTTGGACGCCTCTGGTTCCACAACAAAGGGCCTCTGTTCAAGCAGATGCACCATTACATACCAAGCAAGTATTGTTTAATCCATAAGTAAATCATATTTCTGTTTTTTGGCTGGAAAAAAACTGCAATGTGGTTGGTATCCTGCTGAAGCTTTGTCTGACAGTGGTTTTGGCGCAATTGGCGGATTCTGTAGGTCGTAATATATAAAAATGTATATTTTCATAACTTTGGGAGCTTTTTCGAGTCACTTTTGAGTCCTTATAGTCGTATTTATGGTGTATTGTGTTATACACATAAAATGGACTAAAAAATATGCTTATATGCTCTTGTAAGGCCAGGCTCTGCAATTTCTTTTGCTGTCATCAGTGGACTTGGTATCAATTATGGGAGAACAAGGACTTGGAGTGTGAGGAAGAGCTCCTGATGAAGAATTCTGCCCCCATTTTTGGAGACAACTGGTGTATAAGGTTGGATACAGTGGATACATTCCACACAAGCATGTTCTCAAAGAGTGTTAATGCGCAATACTAATACTATTTTCATCCTGTTAAAAGTACTGCCAAGGCTGAAACAAAAGGACAGGTAACATATAGTTCATCTTAACTCTGAAAACAACTCCTGAATGTGCATACGCGAGTAAGGAAAAGACACTTCCTTTACTTCAGCATGGATGAATGTTATCTTCAGAGACTGAGGTCTCAGGTTACATTAGCAAAACAAACAGCTTGAGGGGTTCTTTAGGAATAACAACGTCAAGTGGTTTGGAAAGTGTGATCTGACCTGGTACCTCTGTCTCTGAAGCAGGCCTCTCCCTGAACTGGAGCGATATGGACCCGCATTCATGCTAATTTAATTAAAAGAGAATCCACACTCTGGTATGCAGGAAAGATGACCTCGACCCTTACCTCTGGAGTTGATTCCTCGTCTTAACAGGCCGGGCCTCTGCTTGATTCATGCTTCTCAAAGTGTTGCTGCTTACATCTGACATTATGTAGGCCAAACAGTTGGAGAACTATATAAAATGTGTCATTCCGATGATCTCAGGAGGCGTTAAGCACATACACAATGAAGACCAGGCTTTCCTTGACAGCCACACAGGTGGTAACTTAATCCATAGGGCTAAAATCTCAGACACCACTGCGGAAGCTTGAACAAAGATCCAAGCAGCACACA
The DNA here is from genome assembly GCF_023055335.1 of Clinocottus analis. NCBI lineage: Eukaryota > Metazoa > Chordata > Actinopteri > Perciformes > Cottidae > Clinocottus > Clinocottus analis. The sequence goes on from NW_027175943.1 coordinate 11,304,276, forward strand.
TTGCTGTTGTAGTAGCAACAAAATATCAGCTTTCTGCACAGTGCTGAAGGGCCTTTGTGAGTTGTATGTCCCAGTGGAACACTAGTAGTTGGGGTCAAGATCCAGAGCATTCCCAAACCATGTTAATATATCCATTGACACACGTACCCATAACAGGATCACCTAGAATGGTGCACTCTGTGTGAGGCATGTCTGCAACGACTACTGTTGTATTGTGTGATTGAATGAACACAACCCACAATTTGTTGAGCCCACGCCCCCCGTCTAGACCACAAGTAACAGGCAGGTTTTTCACTTGCACCGCTCATACATGCTGCTCTAGGCCTAGACTGCTGGGGGACATCTTCGGGGGCGATCACACCAGACGTGATTCTCAAAAACGCGTCGATTTGTTTTCCTATGGTATGGCGCGCCTTTCATGTGCCCCATTTAAATGGCGCGCGTCGCGTTTTTTTGGGCATGCTTAAAAGTTAAAATATTCTCAACTTTTAAGAGCAGCTCGTCACTGTCACGCAAGAGGAGGGGCTTTATTCCTTCCTGTTTTTGTGTGGTATAAACAGCGGGGAATTCAAAAGAAAATGGCAACCTCCGACGAGGCACTAATATTAGCGGTATTTAATTACGAAGAGCTTTACAATTCTAGATCGAAACACTACTCTACTGCTCAGAAGACGCTCAAACTCACTCCCGCTCAGCCGAAAGTACAACTGAAAGCCCTCGTCATCGAGACACAAGTCGCGGAATAGATGGTGGTATTCGCCGGACTTTCCTTTTTTTTCTCGTGACCCCAAAAATGCAGCACAACACAGCAAGGGTAAGAGTCTGCTTAAATCCATTTAGTAATTTAAGTTTTATCGCCCGGTTGCTGACGCAGGCCCGCTTAGGATATGTGGACACACATTGATTAATTTAATGCAGAGATTAAGTAAAAGATACATTTAAGAGAGAACATATGTTTATGTTTATCAGGCTATAATGAGAGGTCATGAGTCTGGAATAAAAGCAAATTATAAAGTATATTTGCATTTGTGTTCACTATATGTTTTTTTAAATACACGTTTACTTTAAATTATGTTACATCGGTAGATATTGTGCGGGACTTCTGTGATTAGTCCTTTGAGAGAACGAGCCACTGACCTCTCACATAAATAAGTTATGGAAATCATGTCTCCTTGTAGAAAATAGCAGAAGAAATGGAAGGGCAAAGGTTGATGGAAAGTGAAACAGCATATAGAAGGTTGTTGCCATGAGCATGAGTGTCCTCGACAGACACTTGAATTCATTTCAATGTTGAACTACATATATCTTATGCTAAAATTAGGTCTGTCATGTTTTTCGAACACTGGAATATAGGCCTTTGTGTTTCAAGTGTTTTGTTGTCTAGTTTTTTTATTACCGTTTTCATTGAAACAAATTGTACCTGGTTCTAACCTGTTCTTTGTACAAGGTTACAATGTTCATTTATTGTCATTTTGCAACACACTTCACAATCAAAATGGGAGTACAGAAGATGCTACACTCATGCTGCGTTCACACCAAACCGCGTTAGTTTGCTCGCTCGACAATAAAAGTGCATTCACTGCAAAATTAAAGAGCTCACACAGTTCGGTGAATTTCCCCGACTCCTCCAGGAACTGCCTCTGTTTCATCTCCCTAAAACTGGTTACCGTTTCCGCCATCCACCATGGAAATAACCACTAGTTCTGCTTTATACTTGTGTAAAGTCCACATACTTCGGAACATCCATCGTGTGTGTGTTCATAATATTATCCGTAGTCCCACAGCAGAATGACGGCCGCCATCAGCGCTACTTCAGGCGGACCGCTATCTGTTTGATTCAACAACGGCGGGACGGCAGTGATGATGGGCTGCGCTTATCAATGCTGACTGGCTAACGCAACTCAGCGTCGCACGATTTTTTTTACCAGAGTTGAGAAATTTCAACTCGTGCAAGTTCGTGCCGCCTCAAACACTCGGTTTTTCCTCCGTCAAACTCACTATTTGCGCCGCCTCAAATGCGTCATTTGCGCCGCCAGGCAGAAAAAAAGAGCTTTTTTGCAACCTATCGCATCCGTGCATTGACCTGCATGTAATCTGGTCACGCGTCAAATTCGCGACACGTTTCATGTGAACGCAGCATTAGCGGACACTTCTGTATAGTTTGCCAGACAATGAGGTAAACAGGCTGTTGCTGAGTAGGTATTGTGGTGTTGAAGTGTGACTGGGATGCAGTCAGCGACGGTCTTGACGGATGGGGATAAGAACATAAAACATGCGGTGGAAAAGTCTACTGCCTATCCTGTTGCATTGCTCTGGGTTGGGCAATGCTCGAAGGTTCAGCTCAATAAGAAACTCCTCTCTATGGAAGCAGAGAGCAAAGGCTGGAAGGTAGAGAGGGAAGAAAACGATGGACGCTAGCCTTCTGGGGGAGTTCTGGCACCGGATCTAGCCGGTGCTCTGGATGCGAGGCAGACTTGAAAGCTGACTGTTAAGGAACAAATCCTGTTTTTTAGATATTGAACTCCTGTTTTCATGTCATTAGATATTTATTTTTTAAATAGACAGACTTCATTGATGTATGAACAAAATAATCAGATGATACGACTAATCACAATTTTTATTTAACATGTTGTATAAAGAGATGCTTTTTTAAGGGGAACAAATCTGCTCATTCATTGAACATCTAAAAAAATAAGCTTAAAGTTAACTCTGCTATCATTAGAAAGTAGATATTTATAATTATTCAATGCAGACAAGAACACAATACTTGATTTCGTAATAATTTAATTTGTGCGTTTTTGTGTGAATAACCCCCTTTTATATGACAATAACGTTGACGTTTTGTAGTCCAAGTGATTGATTTGAATGGGTTTACATTACATATTTTAGACTTGTAATTTTGGCTACTGGACAAGTAAATAAACTCAGCTTCTGGCCCAAAGTCAATGTAACACATAGATGTCTCCATATGCTGGAGGCTTCAAGTTTCCACATGCCATATTGCGTCATAATTGTTTGAAAACTTGTTTTGATTTCATAAATCCTGCTGGCACGTACACGCTTTAAACGGATATTTAATGTGAGCTCAGAGAAGCTTTCCTCCTTCAGCAGATGATTGCAAAAACATCGTTCATTATTTATGTGTCCACAACTCATTTTGCCGTGGGCCCGCTGGTGTTTAATCCGGTCCTTGTCATTTGTTGTGGGCATTTCTGAAGTAATCGGGAAGATCTACCACCTCACTTCCACAGTTACTCTCATCATTATTTGTTATTAGACGAAGAAGCGAACTGTAATCAGCTCACAGTTGGTTTTCAATGCCGGGCACGAAGAGGCCTGGCGCTGTCACTTCCGCAGACTGATGGAATCTCTGTCAGCGCTGAAGCATCAGCCTCATCTCTCATGGTTATCGTTCATCAGCTCCACTGCTGTCGCACAGCATGACGGTTTGGGATAAGATTCAGGGGAGTCCATCTTTATGAAACACAATGTCCTCCACCTGTCATCCCTGATATCACAGCATGACAGCTGGGAAACACTGACAGTGTGTGTGTGTGTTTTTGTCTTGCTGGTTTGGCCTTTATTCCAGATTGTTTTCTGCCATTTACAAAATGGCAGTTTAACAATGAAGGTCCTTAACAATGAAGATCCTACAATGAGCCTTTGTCTTCACGAGTGTGTGTCTAAGCGACTAAAGAGGCCACATAGTTTTAAACATATTCCAAGCAGTAGTGTTTACAGAATGGGACTGCCTGGAAAAATATTTATTTTAAGCTTAGACATTATTATTATTAGAGTGGGAAAAAACTGGCAGCTAGTCTGGAATTTTAGTATGCCGAGTGCTCATGTCAGAAAAGTCATCTGATTAGGGCCCTCGCACCGACAACACCAGAAAGGGACCTATTGTATTTTTTTAACGTGATTCTATCAGGCACTGATGTTAGTATTAATCTTTTATGTCTTCCCCTCGATTGCAGACTGGCCAATCATAGCGCAGCCAAGCCTAATTCAGAATCCGACAACTATGCTGCTTTATTCCATGCAATTATATCAGATAGTCATCATTTTGTGGGGTCATCGTTAAATTATGTGTACACGAAAAAGCCTTCTCCCTCACTTTTCCAAATCCTATTCTTGTCCCCCTTCATCCTTACAGAAGTCACTCACAGCCTTTAAATTATCATAAATGCAAAGACATTGAGCCCAACTACACACCACCACCACTTTTTTTCAAATGTTTTGTTGCATAAATATAATCGGGTCATTTTGTTGCATTGCATGCACAGAATTGAAAATACAGTTTAGTTGCAAGAAACATCATTTTGTAGCAGACAGGGTTGTACTGAGCCATCTCCCAGGCTCTCTTTTTCATTCCTCTCCAATTCTTTCATCCTCTCACTTGTAGCTCGGCACTAACAGAACGGCAGCACTTTTCACATGAATAGAATGATGTGTTTTTTCAAGGTATCTTGTGGACACAGGCTCGGGCGGTGTGTACACGGCCTTTAACAGCATAGCCTCCCTTTCAACTTTATCTGTGTGTTTCATCATGACTCTTTTCTTATTTTGCTTTCATCTTTCCATCACTCTATCTGGACTCTTATCATCCGCCTCCTCAATCTTAGCAGTGTTCTTCACTTGCCCGGCTCTCCCGATATTAAATCCAGGGGAAAAAATCATTATATATTCATTTTACAAATGCACATACATTAGACCCTCTGATAGGCCTTTCAGGCATTCAATGGCACTGCAGCATAACACACACTTCATTATTTATTAAGTTACTAGGGGGGGAAAAATACATATATTCGCTTTCCTGAGTCGCATGATCAAGAGATGAAGCCAACTGTATCAGCATCTGACAAGAAAACGGCAAACTGCATCTTCTTTTATCAACATAGTTCTTGTCTGACAAAAGAATATCATTTCAAGGTCCATCTCTGCTTTTTTAAGATTCAAGTAAGGGGGGGCTTCAAGGAAAAACTGCACTATTACATGAACCTCAAGGTCAGATTGTTTTGCCTACAACTTTAAGCTGACACAAAACTGCTCATGGCTCCTTTATTTGATTTTCCTATGTCAATTAAATGAGAATTAATTCATTATTTGGACCTTAAATTTCCCTTTGTGGATCAATAAAGTAATTATCTATCTATCTTATTCTACTGGTTAAACATGTCTTACACTTATCATATAGGACATAGGACGTATATACCACTATAGACAATGTATAATGTGGCATATTTGTTATCTTTGTTACATTATCTACTACATCCGTGAAGCCATTGGGCCCAGATGGTAAGATTGTTCAATATCCAGGTGCAAACACTTTATTTAAATCATTAAATCCTAAAAGTTGTAAAGTGGGCTTTTCCTTCCTCTATTCATGTTAATGAACCAAAGAATGAGGATGGATGGAGAGCTGGTTGGGTAAAACCTTTTAATCTGTATTTTTATTGCAAACATGGCGAAGGTTTGCATACCTACAGTAAAACCAGTTATGTACAGGTGCTCTAAAGACAATGGGAAGTTATTTTGCCCAATCACTAACACAGCTAGCTGAAGAGCTGAAGCGGCAGCAGTGGCTGTGACACCCGACCCACGGAGGCAAATCAGGACCTCTAAGCACCAGATTGTGGCAATTAGTGGCAGAAAATTGCACTTGTTCTTCCAGTCAGAACTCATTAAAATTTAAAGACATAGATACCTTGTAAGTATTTTCAGTGTGACTGACATGGTCAGAGAATATGACTATAATTTGACGCAAATAATTGGACAAAGATGCTCCATATAACTTCACAACTCTTCCAGTATCCTAGTAATGGGAATATTATAAACCGTAACGGGTGATATTAATAATTCATCATACTTTTACTGGTGCCGGTTGCAGAGATCAGAGACTATCGCTTGGAATGAGTTATTGAAGGCCGGTAAGGCAACGAGGGTTGGAAGGTTGAACTTCTTATGCAACTTATTCCAATCACCCGAGCAGCAGACTGGAACGGGAAAACGTCCGAGGGCGATGCAGACTTTTTGAACGACCGCGTTGATGAACTTGCTTCAAGGTGTGAGGGGCAATTACTTCACTAAGAGCAGGCAAGGCACTGAACGAGATCTTTAAAAAGCAGAAATTCCAACTGTTTGACCACAGATTTAGATAAAAAGACAGAGCATTGCAAGCTATCCCAACAGTACACAACAACCCCACCCCTAACCTTGGAGGGCCTGTAATGTTGGAAATATTATAGCCAGGGATGGATTTAGCAGAGCTGGGAACAGATTTCCTGAGCCAGGACTCTGAGATGACTAAAACATGCAGTTTCGAGGTATGTACAAATGCTTTTCTCTCATCAGGTTTGAGAAAGAGACTTCTGATATTTAAATGCGTTAGAACAGTGGTTCTCAAACTGTGGGGAGAGACCAATTTTATTATTTATTTTTAATATAATCCTTTATTAAACCCACAGTGGGGAAAATATTCTCTGCATTTTACCGATCCTTAGTAATTAAGGAGCAGTGTGCTGCTGTGAAGCACTGAAGGTTCAGTGTCTTGCTCAAGGACACTTCAACATGAAACTATGGGGAGAAAACAAGCATCCAACCGGCTACCTTGTGGTTTCAGGAAGTCCACTTACCATGAGAACTTCACATAGACCAAAAGTACACAGATATAAAACGCCATTAATGGCTAAATGCATGTACTTTTAAGGAAATGTTTACGTTGCGCAGTTTAACAGGTTACGCTTGATGTGCGACGGCCAAAATTCTTGGCGGCTCACCATTGTTGGCCTTTTGCCGAAACAAAAACAGCAGAAAAGAAACGTGACGCTGAGTTGCGTCAGCCAATCAGCGTTGAGGAGCCCCGCCCGTCATCACCGCCGTCATCACCGCTGTCCTGCCGTCGCTGAATCAAACTGCTGCCTGCTGCTCGTCCGCCTGAAATTGCGCTAGGAGCAGCTGTTATTCAGACGCTGTCGTCTGAATAACGGATAATATTATGAACCCAGACGCGAAGGAGTTTGATGTTCCGACGTGTGGAATTTACACAGCAAGTGTAAAGCAGAACTAGTGGTTATTTCCACGGTGGATGGCGGAAAGGGTAGCTGTTTTACGGAGATAAGCCAGCCAGTTCCTGGAGGAGTCGGTAAAATTCACAGAGCTGTGTGTGGCTGCAGATGGTGTTATGAACCCAAACACCAGAGCGTTTCATGTTTTGACGTTTTGGGTACTTAAACAGCAAGTATAACACAGAAATAGGGGTTATTTCTTTCGTAGTCGATAGCTTAAATGATAGCCCTTTTCACAGAGATAAGCCACGCCCCCTTTGATACGAATAATCACGCTTGTTGTGAACACTTTTATTGTCGAGCGAGTAAACTGAGGGCTGAACGCAGCACAAGTTTGACAGACCTTTAATACTCCAGTTCTACGGCGTCTCGTGCTCCAACACTTGTTTGAGGCTATGTTATGTTTACAGAGAGTAAGATATTTACTACCCGAGACACCTCAACCTCTTGTGGATTAATTGACACATTTCTTTGATATGTTTCGACTCATCTCTGGGAACATTCGGGACATCACTAAACTGTAGAAAGACTGACAGCACACTGCGTCACAGCAGCAGCAGAAAACCCTGCAGTGAAGCCAGCCTCGGCTTTGTGTTGAGATGCGTGTCTGTTTGTGATGTCACGGTACCGGGAGTAGGAATGCTAAAAAAGGACAAGAAAAGGCGTGCATTACAAATATCTACATCATCAAATATTCAATGGCTTCATAATAAAAATGAACCTGACTGTGAACATATCACAATGTAGGTTACTAGTTTGATACGAGTAACCTAAAGTATGAAATACTAGTTTGTTACGAGTTTTCTGTTTGCAGCCTATAATTGAACCAATTTCTGCATTTCATTTCTTAAACTGCACTGCAACTTTTATTCTATTTTTTGCTTTTTCATAGTTTTTTGAAGAAATAAATGTCCTTAATTTTTTTTAATCTTGTTTTCTTCTGCATTATGTTTCGATGCTTTCAATGGTTTCATGTGAAGCACTTTGAATCGCCATGTTCTTTAAATCTGCCATACAAATAAACTTGCCTTGCCTAGTGCAGTGCAGGTTTGTTGTGTGGCCGATGGCTTGGCTCTTTGTACCCGCCAAGTGTGAAGTAGATGGAAGGGGTCTTGAGATATGCCAAAGAGGCAGAGCTACGATATGAGATACGTGTGGTATATTGGCGTCATCAAATAATGAAAAAAATGTGAAAACCCACGAATCGGGTTTATGCTTGTTCTTGTTCTTCTTCAACTAAAAGATCAGAATGACTTTTTGTCCAGAAGGATGGACGAATGGACTTCATTTACAAGTAAAGGTCAGACCATGCGTACACTGCAGTCGGCTTTATATTTTGTATTGAATGAGGATGAATTGTGGAATTGCGATAGCAAATGAAAAGCCCAGGGAGGGTGCGGAGGAAATGTGCACTTTCTCTGAGCTCCTATGAATTGGTTGAATCAAATATGGACCTTACCTATGTGTGAGTAAAGAATGCTGTTATAAAATATGAAAAACAACCAGTAGTCAATGTGCAAGCTGCCAGTTGAATGGTGATTTAAGCCTCTATATTGGGTTCATATATTTGTAAATCTGACTCTGATTCAGTGCCTCCCTGCAGGTCACTGCCAAGGACGGACCCAAAGACAAACATCTGGCTTCATAGTTACATTCGACAAAGGGAGTGTCTTCATGTTTAAACTCTACCAACATAGTCCCAACATACACAACTTTACCAAGCTGAACACATGCAAATGTTGAAGGAGGCTGATCCAATATGACGGAGGAAGCCAGAAACTACCATTTTGTGTTGATCCTCAACTGCGTCTGCGAGTCCCGTTTGGGAGGATCTTCATGGGATTTTGTGCGTCCGATTCTGCTCTCTGCCCCCCCGTGGTGACCGGTACAGCTTGTTCCCACTCAGCCGGATCATAAGCAGCTATTTATAGAGAGCACAAAGGCCCAGACATGACTACTGGTGCTTCACAGCGGAGGAGTTTCACCCAAAAGTGGCTTGGGGGAGCAAGTGAGGTCAACTCCTTACCGGATGAAGAGGACACCATTTTCCCCTCACTCTCTTCATCTCTCCCTCTCTCTCTCCCCCACACATAAGTGGATCCTCTTTTGCTCTCAGCCTTCCTCTTCTCCCTCCATCCGGATGATAAATACTGCTGAGAAACGGTGAAACCACAGCCTGTCATCCTCTCTAGAGATTACTTTTTGTTTTGTACTCCCTCCCTTCCACTTCAAGCGCGTCATGAACATGAAATATCCAGCATATTTTCTTGGCGGTGGCGTTGAGTCCCATGTGCCCTGCAATAGATCAGAGGGGCAGAGAATGTGGCAAATTCCAGGGATGTAATCTTTCGTCAAATATTTTTTTACCCCTCCATTTAAGTCTAAAGCACGGTGACAGCTCAACAGCTCTGTCTTCAGTACTTTGACTGCCAACGTAGAAGTGATCAATCATTTGATTTAGCTTGGAGACCACGTTTGGAAAGGCATAAAGCTGTGCTGATATATATATATATATATATATATATATATATAAATATATATATATATATATATATATATATTTCTGCCACATGATATAGAATCATTTCAGCATTATCTCAGGGACTGTTGGGACCGCATGGTTTCAGGCCTGATAAAGCAGCCATGTGGAGATGAATAATGGCTCCCTGCTATCGCTTTGACTCAAACTCATTACTTTGTCTCTGGTGGAATACTACAGGAATCACCACCACTCATCATCATCACATTGGGACTTTAAGTATAGAAGTAATTCAGCTGATAGTTATCTGTACGTCCAACACGTTGTCAATCGTCAGACACCACTGCGGGGTCGGTATCAGTGTGAGACACACCAGGCTTTCAACTAAACACAATGCAAACACATCAGTGTTCATATTAGACGGTCAGAGTGACTGACGTAATATGAAGAGTAAGAAAGTCAATGTTGGGTGGGAGGGAATGGAGGTTGGATGTCTCAAACAACTACAGGACTTTCACCCAGGATCCCACTGTTCATGTGAACTTCTGTTCTTCAATGCCAGTTAGGTCAAATGTATGAAACATACTTATTTTAATCTAAACCATCATTTTTTTTATTAGCTTAACCTAATAACCCAATTAGTTTGAATAAATAAATCTATGTTGGAAGTTTATTTTGAAAAGGGACTGGAAACTGACCCTGAAACGAATGCCCCGATACGTCCAAAACTGACGTCATAACATAATTTCTGGTGCACATGGAAAAATAAAATCATTTCAGATTCAATATTATTCACAGACCTTGTATTTTTATCTTGAATTATCAATAAAGAACAAACTAAAAAAGTAATGCATTTTAAACACAAAAATGAAAGTTAAGATTTTAAAACAATTTTTTTCATACATCACAAATTACGTTTCAATTTAATTAAATCACTTTAAATTGTGGCGGGGCTACAATTGGCCCTACCCAACTTCCTGACCCCCCATTTCCGGCACCACACCATTATTCAAACTCAGCTCCTTTTAATCTCAACTGCAACACTCTTTAGGTGTCAAAATCTGTCACAGACAGTTCCTGCTCCAGAAGGTGTCTCCACGACCACATTTTGTCATGATGACTCACACACTCACAAGTTGAAGACAATATCAGTGTCGCTGTCGGTAAGGACTTGTTAAGCCTGAGATGTGTGAGTGCACTTCACGAGAGCGCTGCCTCCGTGTCGACAGCAGGAACAAGCGGATCTCTACGTGCCTTCACATCAGTCTGGGTTCAGTTTTATAGGTTGCCCATTAAAATGGAGACAGTCGTTGTTTGGGCATCGTCACAAACATGTCTTCCCTTTAATCCAATGTCCATGCTTGAACGCACACAGCATATAAAGTGTGGGGGGGATCTTATCTTTAAACATCTAGAAGGCTGGCCCACTTTGGAAAGCTGACTTCATGTGCTCCTGATTCTCTTAATCCTTTAAACTGTCTGTCTACAGGTTTCAAGGTCATATCCTGTCTATGTGGGAGGCTGCAGCTTCAAATGGAACATTTTTTTGAAAACACATTTGCCTTTTTTCCCAGAGCCGGATGAGAAGATCAGTTTCATGGCCTGAACAGAGAGACTGTTGGTCCTTTATTGTGGCTTTAGCCACAGAGATGAGAAGGTGGACAATTGTGGTTTGATGTCTTCATCGGCTAAGACAAAAACAACCCTTGCTGTGGCTCTAAAGTCGTCTCTCGCACATGCTGCATTTCGTTTGCCAAACACATTGAATATATTTATGAGATAAAGGCGCACTTACATGTTTGAGTCAGTTGTTAGTGTGTGTTCTCAAGCCATAGTCCCAATCAGAGCACAAATTAAAATATGTATGAAGGCACAGGGCCAACGTTTAATCACTTTGGCACTGATCGACTGCACACACGAATCTTTTCTCCTCCAGCTCGTCTCAAAAACGTTCACAATCCTCACAGTTTTCGTGGACGTTGTTTTGCATATTCTCCATGTTCTGTTTGGCCCGAATGTCAAAGAAACAGACTTCTGCAGGAGTCCGAGTCAGTCCAAAATGAATAAAAATCTGAACCCAACGTAACCCCCTCGCACTCATTAGGACTCACACAGATGATGATCATGGGAGCACATATCCAGCTGTAATCAAGCTCAAATAAAACCAAGGCCGTGGCTTGATTTTCCTCCTGTACTCCCCATTTCCTCCCAGCCGCCACCGGTCATGCGCCGGAAACGCTCAGGGGTCGGAAATTGAAAATCTTTAAACTGGGAAATTGCGACCTCCAATTTTGGACTGGAACGCACCGTTACACAGCGTCTGGATGTGCATTTCATTTGCAACTGATCTGCTTAAACTTGTTTTTGTAACCAGAATGTGCCTGTGTGAATGCGTGCAACACAAAATACCCAGATTACCTGCAAAATGCCCACACAGGATGAAACTAAAGCAAGACTGTAAGAATATTTCCCCTCAAATTGGTTCCTTTCACCTGGTTTACAACTAATTTATCGCGTGCTGTTTTAATGGCACAGTGTGTTGCCTGCCAGCTGCCAGATATGATTCTCTGCCCCGAGTTTTCTCTTCTACAAGGACAGATTATTGTTGTTTGCATTGGCCAGCTTGTACTGATAAAGATATAAAATGTCCCAGAGGTTCAAGGCCAAAGTTTCATGTTGGTGTTATTGTTATTTATAGAGCTCTGGATACAACTCAGCCAGAGGGACGCTTAAAATACACCAGTGGTGAGAAAATGCTCCCATGGACTGAGAAACGTACAGAAATACTGACATATATGGCATTAGAATACTATGTCCTCTCAAATCATTATTTTTGTGACTCATTCATTGAGCCAACCCCCCCTCTGCTTGACCCCTCTCCTCATGGTCTAACCCCCTACTTCCTGTTGTATTTTGGGGAAGGCTCAAGTTGGAGCGTGAGAATGCTTTCGGGACAGCCTGTCTATACCCGGAGCTATTTGAAGCAGCACACACACACAGCTTCAAACAATTCTGTTGTGAACCTCATGAGCCCTGATGGGAGGACGCAGGGATTGGGAGTTATTTTAGTTAAGAGAAGCTTTTGTCACGTTTGATATACGATGGATTCTGTTCAGACGATGGAAAAATCAAAAGGTGGTTGCACAAAAACAGCTGACTTTTTCAATTAAAAAAAAGGAAGAGAGAGAAACAACAAGGGTTCTTGCTTTCACCAATTCCTCCGCCATATGCGTTTGGCCACGAGTGTCCTTGTGTATGTCGTACCGGAGAGCGGCGTGGTGGCCTGAACACATGGACCAGCCTGCTCAGAGGGTCACTGGGACTGAGTCAGCACCGTCTATCTCCAGCCGCACAGCTGTCAGTCATCATGCCTTCAGTCAAATAATGCCTCCCAGAAACAATCTGAAAAGGAAGTTGTTGTGGGAGCTGGAGGGAGGGGTGGAAAAGCAGACCCCAGATTGGCCAATTTGAAGTGGGATTTAATGACTGGACCTCCCTGGGGTTTTTCGCATGGTAAACATCTCCCAGAGTTCTCCCACAGCCGAGTTGGCTCACATTCAGGACACCCACGCCACAGTCTCTTGCCTTCTGTGGGCCGACATTACCTTGCATCCTCTATCAAACTCTGGAGCTTTTGTACGGCGTCCATTACAGGCTGGGGTTTGCAGACGCACAACAGTCTGGTTGTGTTAGTGGTCGTCCCGCTGACGGCTGAGCCCGGTGGTGGTGGTGGTGGTGGTTGTGTACTGTGGGAGTTGGAAATGGCCGGTCTCCGTTCTGTAATTTTAGGGGTTGACAGTTTGGCCACAAACACACACACACACACAAAAAACTCCCAACCATTCCATGTCTTCTGTCAGAAACAGTGATGCCAAAGTCGTACAGAGTCAGAGTGATGCATTACATTCATGGACAAATCACAGAATGTCAAAGAAACATAACAAGAAGAGACACAACAAGACTACACAGACTCAGAATGATAAGAAAGGGGACCAAATAACTCCAAAGAGTTAAATGCTAAAGGGTCTCAAAACGACACAAAAAGACAACAAAGGGAACAAACTAGCTTCAAAGGGACTCACAATGAGTATGAAAATGGGGAAAAAGACGCACAAAACCACTATGAAAAGATAGAACAGATAACAAAAGAGATACAAAACAATTTCAAAGGCGGCGAAAAATCACCAGTCAAAAACAAACTGGAAAAAAAAAAAAAACATTTAGAAATTGTGACACAGAAATGAGGCGAAGCAACTATGACGTCTTTGTCTCTGATCAGGAACATGGAACACCATATTCTGTGCCCAGGGGCCCATTGTCTCACAATGACATCATACAAAAGCCAAAATAGAAAAAGCCAAAAGAGACTTGTTATGACTGAGTCAACTCAGTTTGTCTTATCACACAGTTACTATTGGAGGTCGATGTGTATGAAGTTGACACTTCTGTCTTGTTCCTTGTATAGAATAACCTGATGAGGACTTTTTCCATCATATAACCAAACGCTCCTAACTTTCACCGTTGCTGTCAAAACTATTTGCAGCTTACTGTGTTTGAAGTTAAAACAGAGAAGCAGCAGTGAAGCAATTAAACACCTGCCAATGAGGATTTTGTGATTTAAAAAAAAATAAGTTTTCGAAATTGGTCCCTGCTTCATCTTTGCTGCTTTCGGAATACGTCTTTTACTTTTTGTTTCATTTTCGCCGGCTTTGCAAAAGCAATTAAATCAACATTTTGAACGCGCTGTCATGCATCTTTCCCGGGAATCAACCCAGAAGGTAGTCTTGGTCATGTACAAACAAAAAAACTGATTCTATCAACTCAATCTAATCTCTTATTAATCCTCTTGAGAACTGATAAACACGTCTGTGATTCATGCGTCCAACGTCAACGTCCTGCAGTGGGAGAAGTCGTTTCCTGGATTAGACACCGTGTGCACAGTAGATTGTTGTTGTTGTTCAAGCCGTCTGGCCCAATTCCCTCTCTGCCGTCACTCCAGGAGCTCAAAGCTGACAATCTGTGGTTAAAAAATGCAGCATATTAAAAATGAGGTTAATTTGTATGTGCGTTCATTTTGTCTGCATAAGAGTGTAAATCTCAAAGTAAGGGCCTCCACTGAAGCCTTCATTTCACAGTCTTCTCCTCACTCAAAGTGTTCCCTGAAATACCAAACAGTGAGCAGATTTCTATTTTTTCTTTAATTAGTTTTGGTAAAAAATGGTTTTGAGTAGTTTATGATGATTGTCAACTTCTTATAGCATGAGGTTCAGCTCCACTCTGTCAAGATTTCATCAGAGAAACTTACATTTATTTGTAATCATTTCTCTATTTCGTTAAACACATTTTTCTTTGTAGTCGAAATCAAATAAAGATACAAAAATTTTTAAAAAAACGATAGTTAAATACAAAAATTCCCCCCCAATTTATTTTTTTTTTTTTACATCTTTCCTTCTGAATTCAATAAACATAAAAGTCAAGAGAATAGAGTGACCATTTTGTGAAAGTGCAATCTTGGAACCCATCGTCTGATGACAAGCAAGTATCTGCATTCATATGCAGATGTTCGCGTCAAAAGGTGCTGACCACAAAAGACCAAATAAATGCATATCTCCCATTTGCATTTATGTGCAAATGTATATTAATATTAATAGAAATTCAAGTGTAACATTATAGAAAGAGCATTCTTGATACATTTTGCAAACTCTTCGCGTAACCGTAGACCGTCGTCTTCATGGCGATGGCCTATTTCTGTCTCTATAAGATCTTGTGAGCATAAAAAAAAGCTTTTTTTTATGATTTTTGTATTCCATACTTACTATATAACACTATCTACATATGTGTATGGCACACTAATCCATGAATATTTAATTGAACTCAAGCTAAAAGGCAAAATCATATTCATGACTTCTTTTATAAATCTCGACTTTTTTCTTTTCAAAGCAAAATAAATATGCATCCTGAGTTGTGCGAGTCCGTTGACGTTGAGTTATGCTCCAGCTGTTCACCTCATTGGATGATTAGGTTGCATCAGCAAGTGATGATCCGCCGTGTGGAGGTGAGGAAGGATTCAGGGTTTTAATTTTCTCAAGCTCTCTCTTTCCATTCTTCTCTCAACTGGTTCCATCGCTTCTCATGTGAACAACCACTTAACACGGTGAATGTCTTCGAGTAGAAACCCGTCTGAAAGTGTTTGACCTCTCAAGTTGAAAGAGAATGAGCAAGCGCTCTCACTCTTCTGACCGCGACCTTTTCAATTGGCCTTACGGTGCGGCTATTTGGACAACTTAACACTCACGCCTTTATATTAAGGGTGAAGGCCTGCGCTGGCATTCGTGAACTGTTACGGGCGGATTTTCAAAAAAGAGTAACTGACAGATATGTAAACATGTCCTGTCAATCATGTTGAAGGTACAGGGTTTGTGTACGTTTTGAAAGTGTGTATACTGGATTAAAACTAAAGTGGTAAGAACTAGAAAACTTGTTTTTTTAGCTTTGTCCTCCTAACAGGCGACGACTTCACCAAAGCAAACATAACACTAAAGTATAGAGCATTTGTGTGTGCAGATAAGCAGAGGAAGACAAGTCTTTGATGTCGGGGCCCATGAAAGAGGCGGCTCTGACCGAACTCGGCACAGGCTTTGCTTACTCCGATGCTTACTCGATGCTTACTCCGATGCTTACTCCGATGCTTACTCCGATGCTTACTCGATGCTTACTTCTTACTCATAGAACTGCAGTGGTACTGCACAGAAGTTGTGTGCACACAGATAGAAACTTACATCCTCACCAACCACACTAAACAATGTTTAGTATGTATTTATGAATGACGCAAGTGTTATGAATGATAAAAGCTATGAGTCACCATTTTGCTCTTTGCTGATGTTTGTGCAAATGGAGAAAACTATGAAGTGGAAGAATATATAACTCGCAGTAGTCTGGTATTTCTCAAACTGTGGGGCGCGGTGGTATGCAACGTTCAAGAGCCTTTGTGACTCACACGTGTAACTTAGTGTGCAAAATAAAGAGATATTTGGCGGGGGAGGGGGTGGGGGGGACACCACAGGCGACAAACAGCAAGACGCCTGGAAGCAAATATGATGACGCCTCTCTGTTGTCATGGGTGTGGTGATGAGGATCCTGAGAAGACGGACAGTCCGGGATACACTACACCCCACTCACATCAATAAGCCACTGGAGTTATTTCAGAGGAAACCTTGGTGAAAGCGAGGCAAATCACACGTTTTGCCTTACGAGTGGACAAGACTACTGGGAGCAATAAAGACTGCTTGCTTATTGCTTCGGCTGCTTTGTCCCATTGGAGTCACTGAGTGAGGATTTGCTGTTTAGTAAGTCAGTTGCAGGCAAAGCAACAGCTGATGAGTCCTTTAGGCTTTTGGGATACAGGCTAAATGGGAGAATTGTGTGAGTTTCTGCACAGACCATGGCAGGGAAAAAGAAGGGCTTGCAGGCGCTGATAGTGTCTCTCTGAGTGTGCAATGGACACACTGTCATACACAGAGCAGCGCTAACAGCAAGACAGATCTAGAGCAGACATACCTGTTTCCCTGTAAATAAACGCGTTCCTCTTTACACTCTCTGGTCCACGTTTGGGTCCTCCATCACACACCGTAACAACACTTAAACTTTATGTTTTTTTGGACCAGGGGCTCCATTTCCTCTGAGGGGACGGTGGATCTGACCAATAGCAGCAGCCCAGAAAGAGCAGGATTCTGGGACCCGCAGAACAACGGAGGCTGGCTACAGAGGTGGGTTGTGATGTAGTTGTCAATATAAATACTTTATACACTCACACACATACTATGTGGGTCTGTGTGCACAGAACATGTTAATTGCAGGAATAGTTTGCACCATAATGTTACTCAATGGAACCTCAGCTATCAACAGAGGCTAACTGAGCGAGGAAGAGACTCCTTGCTGTCAACAGGAGAGCCGATTCCTGGGATTACTCTGAGCAGCGTGATGGGAATGAAGTACAATCGGTCTACGTGACTCTTAAGTTAGTTGTTTCAAATGTTCTCTACGCTGTTTGTTATCACGGTCCTGCTTGGCGGTATAACTGAGCAACCAGCTGCTAACAGCTAACGGTAACTAGCTGCTCACTTTCCAATTTGAATGGATTTGTTGTTCACAATTTTCAGTTTACTTGCCCCTTTGCATTAATGCTGAGCTTGGATTAGTGCATATATATATACATATACATTTTTCCCACCTGTAACATGTAAAATACATTTCTTTACAGTGCTACATGTACCTGTTACCTTGGCCGTGAGACATACCATTAGAACACGATTGTTACTCAGAATTAGATGGCATTTGTTTATCTGTGCATGGCTACAATAAATATGCCACTTGAATATACTGAATGAACTCCACAGGAATGTTTGAAAGCTTATGCATTAAGGCTTTCTAACCGCATACTGCGTGTTTCATGCACTCGTGTATCTTTAAGCAGCTAACGTAATGACAGAGCTGCAGAAAAATAATGGCAAAGATGTTGTGTGCAGAGGAGCAGACAGAGAAAAACAAGTCTTTGATGTTTTCTTGCTTGGTAAGGGCCTGTTTGATGTTCAGGAGGGGTTTTGTTAAGACAGTGAGAAGGCAGATCATTGGTCTGAGGAAACCTGGAGGCTTTTAAAAACCAATGCATTGATATGAGACTGAAACGAAAATGAAAGCAGGTATAAAATGAGTGGGAAAAAAATCTTTTATGTCTTGAACCTTATGTTGAGATTAATTCCATGTTAAAACATCACAGTACCTATCTTTACCGTCCATTGTCATCATCTTAATTTATATTACGAGAAAGGAAAGGAACATTGTATTATTATAGCTTGTAGCAGTTGCGAGCTGAAGCTAAAGTCACCATTTCAGTGCTCCCATTGCAAGCCAAGTGGAATTTTCATGAGTATGCAGCACCTGTAGTTCAGGTTAATATTTGATCAATGGATATGTAAAGGAAGCTAAAGAGTGTTAAGAACAAACTTTAAAACTCAGCTCATTAGGTTTGTTCGTTAAAGAAATGTCTGTGGAAGGTCAATGTGTGTAGGTATCCGTCCGACCTTGTGACCGTGTATTTCGCTCCCTTAACTGTTGGTGATGGCGTCCCTTTCCCCGCACTGTGTCCGACCTCTGTTCAGAAGTCCTGAACCCCAGCAGTGCTCCACGGTCACGTAATCAAGAGACCAAAGACAACCGAATACTAGAACGTATAAGTCAAGATCCTCGCCTCTTGAGGGGAATCATACGGAGTGCAAAGGCAGGTGGACTTGTGGTTTCCTTCCTGTACAGGCACAGCACAGAACAATCCCGGGAGGTAGAGTTTCACTCCCAACTGTAACGCTTCCTCTCTGAAGCTCGAGGTACTTCCAACTCAGGTTTACAAAGTTTTGTAGGTTTGCTTTGTGAGGCTAACACTTCCGAAACTCCCAACGCGGATCTGCGATTTGACAAAGTTTACGTTTCGTAAATATTCTCATCTTCGCGATCACATCTTCGGAAACAGTAGACTTCCTGCTTCCGCTGCCTTCCTCCCGCGACATCTCTCGCAATACACACAGATAAGGGCATTGGCGTGTCATGTGACGCGATGCAAAAAAGTACTCGTCACACAAAATCCTTCACCGTGATTTGTTGCATCGAGGAGGAAAACAACGCTGCAATGAGTCCACGGTGACGGGACAGAAGGGCTTCTGGGTGAAAGTCCTGTTTGTTCGACTTAACAATCCTCACTTCCTCGTCTGACTTTCTCACGCTGTTGCTATTAGCAACCAATAATGATGTGGATATATTTACGTTGCAGTTAATTAAAAGCGTGGTGCGTCTCATGGTTGGTGATTTGGTATCAGACACCGATCTGATACCAAATACTTTCGTTCAATTCGTGTTCTGATCAACTATTCCACTTTCTACATTTATTTGATGAAAGATGAAATGAAACTACCCCAAAGTAAATAAAATAGGGAAACCACTGTTATATAGTGTGTATGTATATACTGATGACACTTGAACGCAATATAAACAATAATATTCAGGACCCATATTTTTCTGCATTTTGAGACTTAAGTTAAATTTTCAGTGCTTGTAAAGGAACATTTTTATATGACAGTATTCCTCATCTTACCAACCAACAACTCCAGACGCCAAGCTGCAATGTGTTCTTTCACATCGAGGTCTCTGATTAGGACTTTACAGTCAGCGTGAGGACTTTTGTACATAGTTGGTCTACACTGTAAATATATTCCACTCGGCTTGGCAATGTTACTGGACTTGGAATCCATCATTTATTTTGTATGAAGTCCTGTTTAGCATCCAGCAGATGCACTGTAGCTGCTGATGCAGTGAAAGTCCTGGTTCTAACATATCATCATGCACCGATAACACAGCCTGGCTTTGTCTCACAAGCTGGTCGGTTGTATATTCTGAACTGCTCCGTCCTCATCCATTTGCCCACGTCTGGTATAAATGATAGGTGCTCTGGACCGGTGTATATATGTGAGTGTGACCAAAGGGGCAACTCCCACCACTCGGCACGACATCGCTGCTCAATAATACATCTCCCACTGACTGGAAAAACAAAGCAACAACTCCCTCTGGGGCTTTCCACATTCTGGCAATTAAAGCTGTGTGTAAAAGGGCGGAAAGACTTCCCAAGTAGTGTGTGTAAGTATACGTGTGTGTGTGTGTGTGTGTGTGTGTGAAAAAGGACAACTTTAAAAGCTACAATTATTTTGCTACGTTCACACCAAAAGCTTTACTCGCTCGAGTTTATGTCGTTTATTCGCTTCATTCTGGGGCGGCTCATCTGTGGCTTGTATCCGTACAAACGGTTACTATTTCCACCATCCACTATGAAAATAACCAATAATCCTGCTTTGTACTTGTTGTGGAAGTTGCACAAACGTCGTAACGTCAAACGCCATCGTGTCTGGGTTCATAAAACGATGCGTAACCGCACACAGCTCCGAGTCCTCCAGGAAGAGCGTCTGAATGACTTCTGCTTCCAGCGCTACTTCAGGCGCACGGCAGTGATGAAGGGCAGAGCATCTCAACACTTATTGGCTTTCTTTTGGCCCCACCGCATTGGGATTGCATTATAGAAAACCTAAAAGTGAAACTATTCGTAGTCAGCATTTTTTCCAATCATCATCGTTCTATTATTACCTCTTGATGTGTTTTTTCATGTCACTACAAATGTTTTTACTTTTCTTAAAAATTAAACCGAATGTATGTGATGAACTGACCTAGTGCCAGAAATACTGCAGTCAATAGAAATACTGACCTCGCCATGAACCAGGTCAATAGGAGCAAATCACAGATGTTATTAATACCGTTGACGCATGACGGTGGCGTCCCAATAAGCCATGTGAACAATAGCAGCACCCGGAAACTGAAGCAGCGAGACATTCCTGTGCATTACATAGACATGTGACATGTCCAAATGTCTTCCATGAACAAAGTTACATTGTCCGCAACGCAGTGTGCTTAACGCAGCAGAGATCTGATGCCCTGCAGACGTCCTTGCGGAATGAATCCCAATGAGAGATATTGGATGCATTCCCAACAGAAATGATTGATTGGTCTTTGTGTGAAAACAGATACCCTAAAAAAAATAATTTAGCTTGAAAATCATTTAAATGTAACCAAGATATATAGAGGAGGGAGCTTCTGAACAAAAAGAAATCCAGGATGGAGCTGGCTGCAGGAGATAAGAATGATTTTAGGTTTTCAGATTGCAAGCAAACGCTGATCGCTTGAAGTCATTGTTTAGCCTCGTAGCCATTGCCACATGACAAAGACATCCATTCATTTTAGTAATGGGCTGCATTTGTTTACTCACTTTCTCATTACATTGTGCAAATAGCTGCTGACAGGGATGGAATTACAATGTAGGCCTATAGATAGCCAACACACTTTTGTGTTGCTCCCAAGAGAACGGTCTTTGAGAATATATGAAGGTATGCAGTGAAATTGGATAATGGGAAAATAACTAATGGGAGGGGAACCAGAATGATACCCCCGTTTTAACAACCTAGACGTTAAGCCAATTAGTTTGAGATGATTAAAAATGTTGCAAAGACAAAAGTTATCATTTTACACCATAACAAGCGACCATCCTCTGAGGAACATTAATACCTGCCAAAGTCTCACGGCAGTCTGCCTTGTAGTTCTGAAAGTAGTCCAGAAAAAAAAACAATTTGTTTATTTGTGAGAAGATTTACGTCTTCAGTAGGAGCCAATGGACTGTTGCAGGAAGGAGCCCCTACATTTTTTTCCCCATCCCATTGGATTTTTGTCAAGGGAACCAGTGGAACGCTGACTTTCACGTTGGCTTACAAAAATACATCATTCCTGCAGCACTCTGTGGACTTGGAGCCGAGGGCCTCAGACAGGGTAGAGTATGGTGACCCGGAGGGCTAAAAAAAACATGCAAATAGCTTAAATGACAGCAAACAGCTTTATCAATTTGATTACGCAATCATACAGTAGCCGCTGGGTGTGGAGAATAACAGAGTTGTAATTAAAGCTCTAGTGGTGGTGAGTTATCAGTGTGTCAGTCCACTGCTCTGCCTTATTATACTAGTAATATGTTCCATGGATGCACACTAATGCTTCCAAACAAAAGACAGATAATTATGCCCGTGTCATTGAAACAGTCGCTATTATTCTTTTTTGTTTTGCAGGGCCAGACGTGTCTGATGTATTTGTAGTGCTGTTGCCTCTCAGGTCCTCACAATATGCAGAGGAACTAGTGATCGATTCTTCCAGATGGGCAGAGGTGTTTCATTGATGGAATCACAGGAGTGAGTTTTCCCCTATATCTTTATGGTCGAAGCGTCCTTAAAGCTAATAACTAAAACAAATAACACAACACTTTAACATTTCGTCAAACCAACTACAAAACGTTTATGTCTCATTAGGTTTTAATTAATAAATGCAACAAATGCTGACAAATCAAAGCCAATGTAATATTAGTTGAATATAAGTTATGGGTGCCATAATGAGGCTCCTACTCATGGAACAAACTGGAATAAAATTCATTATTGCGCCCTATGATAACTACATGGGCCAACCTATTTTTACACTTGAATGAAGTCGTTGATGGATTATTATGGAAAAGTTTTGAGAATTCACTGGTAAAAATGCGTGGGACCCTTGTTCTACTATTGACCAAATGATTGAGACATAAAAGTGTTTCATTCGAGATAAAATTTGTCCTGCAACATTCTGGCGGTGGTGTTATTCGGGGTCAGAAGGCCCGACGGTAACTCACACACTAAAGTGACTTGAAAGTTGTCATGCAAAGCGATCTTTACTCTTTTCTCTGAGCCGCCGCATGAGGCCGCTTGGTGACACGCTGCATCTTATTACTAATTGGACCAACGATAACCTACATCATTTGTCAGGGAAGAAATAATTACTCATTTCCATTTCCATCAATGTTCATTCCTTCAGGGCTTCTAGCAAAGAAAATGGACTGATACAATATATGCATGGCTTTGTACCTGTGCACCTTTGTTATATTGGAACAACAAATGTTTCTATTCACCCTCCACCCTGATGCTTGTAGACTGAATTATAACACAGTCTGCTCTGTCAAATAGAGCGTGTGTCTTTGAAGGCAACATATTTGCAGTTGAAAGCTGTCTGTCTGTCTGAGGCCTGTCTTCACAAACAGCATCATGTTTCAATCAGTCCTCTTCAGCCTGCAGCACATTTGTTACCAACGAGACTTTGTCTGACCCGCCATCTCCAGTCGTGACCGGGGCCTGAGACACACTTCTGTCACATGCTAGGTTTTTAATTCCGGCATGCTCTTGAGTTTCTTTGTATAGTTTTAGATGGTAGAAACACACTTGTATTTAATCTACTTAACTCTACGTGACGTGGATGTAATCGAAGTGAAAAAATATAACAAACCCTCCGCTTAACGTCCAGTTTTGGTAGGCAGCACAGAAATGGGACCATATTTTACGCAACACAACTACTTGGATATAAAAGTTAAATGTATTTCATGCTCTTGTTGTAAGAGAAGAACGATCTTTCTGTCTTTGTTAGACCTTTCTCCTCGTTTTGATTTGTATTATCTGCATTTGATCTTGTATCCTTCTCTCGGGTCCATTCGGGTCCCATTTCATCAGGATGTATCTGACCTTTGACCTGTGGCAGACATGCATTGGTTCTGCTACTAGCGTGGCTAACAGCACAGATCCATGAATGAATGGCAGCGTCATTGGGTCAGTTTGTCTGTCCAACACGTTGAGCCAGACTTAAATATCTTTCGGATGAATTGGCATGAAATTTGGTGAAGCCACTGACTTTATTTAGAGGTGTTCTGTCTTCACCTCGAAGGCCACCATGAGGTTAAAAATCTTTGGTTTTGAGTAAAATAAGTTAATCCTT
Organism: Clinocottus analis; assembly: GCF_023055335.1. Lineage (NCBI taxonomy): Eukaryota > Metazoa > Chordata > Actinopteri > Perciformes > Cottidae > Clinocottus > Clinocottus analis. The sequence continues at coordinate 11,328,243 of NW_027175943.1, forward strand.
TATTAATCCCTCAGTGGGGCAATTACGGGATTACAGCAGCATTGCTCACAAGTAAATAAAGATTTTTTTAAAAATCAAGCAATATAAATAAAGAGTGGAACAGTAATAAAACAAAAATAAACAAATTACACAGTAAGAAGTATATTAAATATACAGATGGAATAAAAATAAGAATGTGAATGAAAGTACTTAAACGTTATGGATATTGCACATTTTACACCAGGTGATGAATTCAAAGCTCTGAAATTTTCTGATATTCAAGGTCCCTTCAGGGTGAATTCAATTTCAAATGGACTTTTTCTAGTCTTCTAGCCACTCAAAGCGCTTCAATACGACAAGTCATCATTCACACACTTTGAAGTGTTTGAATTCGTCCGGTTTTAGTGGAGATGCATGTGTTTGGGAACCAGTGAGCAAATGACTGGATGATCAAGACTTGTGAGAGTTTGCAAATGCATGAAGAGACACAGCACACAGCCATCGTTAACGCAGTTACACCAACTCACCCAGACGTCACCTTTTGGACTCTTTGTTCACTGAAGGATCAAGAGACACAAGAAAAGGTTTCCTTCAAAGTAATACTGGGGGAGTCATTGCTGTACAAATGGTAGTTGTGTGGGTGAAGTATTAATTTAAAGTTACCACTGTGATGACTCCAGAGGTGCAGGCAGTCGAGGTCCTGGAGTACATAACCTCATTAGAGGTAATCTATGACACTTTATCAGTCTATAATCTGGTTTGCCCTGAGGCCAATGGAGAGGTGTGGCAATGGCCTCGTTCCAGCTTTCACTTATCACCGTCGAGCGATGTGTTGAGAACAAAGCTTCTTCTCTCCTTATCGCGACGAGTCCAGTCTCCTGGGCTGAGCTCCACCCCGAGTGCCTGCAAATCTGGCCCACCAAGCCCCCTTTGGTGATTTCCAGTGTTTCATCTTCCAGCTCCCTCCCTCCCATCACACACTCAGACCCCATATAGGGCTGCCCTCTGAAAGGAGAAAGCATAGCATATATGGCTGCAGTCATCCTGCATATTTTCAAAGCAGATGAACAAGGGTTGTTCTCTTCATAATCTTCTCACCATAATCACAATCCCTCTTTTGTAACCTCATATGTAGATGTGTTGCTCTCTCTCTGCCTCCAGACCTGAGGATGACCACCCGTGTCTCTGTTTTCTTCAGCAATTCAAATCGGCGCTCATTACCGGGTGCTTCCAGAAATAACAACTCTTGACTTATTACGTTCCCATGCGAGCAAACTGCATCCTCACTACGGTTTGGAGGGAAATGTTTTAAACAAGAAGTTAACGTGGTCAATTCAAACCAAACCAAAACCAAACTACACAGTTATGTTTAGTAAAACGTCAAGGTTTGGCTTCAAATAATGATGCGTATGACATGATTTAGGTTAAAGATATGAATTAAAGTAAATCAATGTTAATGAACACCTTTAGTTGTGGTTTTTAGATTTAAATTCAGCATCTTTTTATGTCGGTTATGTGTCTTTTTTCTGGTGTTTGTTCTTGTAATGTGTTTTTTTTTGTCTGAACCTTGTCTGTTGTTGTCTGTATCAGTCTGTTGTTGTCTATGGTGACGAATGAGTGTCCCCACTGGGGATTAATAAAGTTTTCTATCCATCTATCTTTCACTTGGTTTCACACGGGACATCCACAGCCGTCTACTTGGGGAGAATCACCCCGAACTCCTCTGCACACGGACTAGAAACGTCTTTGAGGATGCGGTTGTTTGATGAAAACGTCATTTTTTAGGAGAAATGTGAGCCGCTTCATACCTACTGCAGATGTTAGGGACGAATCCGTCACTCATTTCATCCTCTGGAAGTGAATCAATGAACAAAATGGCTTTAACCCAAGAGACTGCTCTTCATTTCCTGTTTCCTACTGACAGGTGGTTTTTATTGTAACCATGACAACAAAGGTCCCCAAAGCTTACAAAGTAATCCAAACCACGACGTGGCCCTCAGATCGGATTCATGTGTCTGTCTGGAGAGCATACACAAGCAATGTAATTGTTATTGAATTTGGAGGACGTGTGGTTCAAATGTTTCATTCATCGGCTGCATTGTGAGGCAAAGTTGAACCTTCAGTAAGATTTAATTGAGTTTATGGACAGTTTCAGTTATAATTTACATGTATCTACCAAGTTGTTCATATATTTCACGGCTTTCGTGAACCTTAGACCTTTGGTAAACTCATTTCAAACATTAAAACTGTTCAACCTCCTGAGTAAAGAATTTCCAAATCGAGATTACATTTTTCAGTTTTGGAGTCATATTGACTCGATATCTCTTTACACTTTCGCTCTATGACAATGGTGCCATTTTTATATAGAGAGCTGAGATTGTTTTGCAATTTTAGATGTACAACGTGGGCATCCATCATATGCAAAGGACTTAAAAAGTGAATTTAAGAAATGATGTAAAATCAAGAAAATGACCCCTGACTCCAGTGTTACCATGTCAACAGATGTCCTTCATGAAGTTGTCTTCCATAGAAACTCAGACACATTTACATTTGCAAGTCCAATCGTGTTCATTGAAATGTTCTTGATAAATTACTTGTGAAATCCCAAAGAAGCCATGTTTTCATGTATTCTAAAATGTCTCAGTTTGTTGTGATTTTACCCAAAATATGACCTTTTATCTCAACATTATTGCGGTTGCTCTTGGGCACTGTATGTGAAGCACCCTGCAAACATTGTCTTTAGAAAAGTGCTCAATAAATAAAGCTTATTTTAGTGACCGGTTGTAAAACAGTGCTGCGGGAAACTTCTCTCTGGTTTGGTAGTCTAAACACACACCGCGCTGGCCAGACTTTAGTCAGGCCTGAGACATGACAGACACCTCACTGAGTCTCTGCACACACACACACACACACACACACACACACACATTCCCACGAGGAGACGTGCGGCTTTGCCAGCCCTGCAGCAACATAATCACACGTCGCCATTCGACTGTGAAAAAACAATACACAGTGGAGAAGGCCTCTGCGGTCGCTCTGCTCGCTGGTGCTTTAAACTGTGCAGTCGGGCTATTCATCTGCTCTCACAGCTGATGGTGTGTGTGGTCTCTGGGCTCTTTCCCTGCTCTGAGATGCTGAATGCAGAGGACTGATTTGAGCCGTAGTGGAACCGAAGGGGTCAGTGTGGATGAACTTCAGTCTGTGGACTGTGGGAAAGTGTCTGATAGGACTTATCTCCATTTACGTTCAGTGATGGAGGACGACCCCGGCCAAGCCGAGACCTTTTTCTTATCAATGACACATTAAAGCAAACCTCCATGTTTGACCTGCTGGCTCCACTATACATCTCATTGCTAAGCTAAAGAGCAGGGGAAGTTTAGTGGCAGTGACTCGGCTCGGAGTCAAATACTTTAGGCCAGATGTGGCTTTTTTCAGGGACATTCATATGATGTCGAAAACGGGGAAATCTGGGTCAAATTGGCCTGAGGAGCTGTTTGAAGATTATGGAGTGGAAAGTAATTGAATACATGTGTTTTGAAACTCCACATCTACAGTTTGTAACACGTGCTTTCTATTATTATTGTATCCATCTCCAAGAATACTGCCTGATAGGAAGTCTGTCCAGGCAGCTTATCCATATTTACGACCCACATTTACTCTTGTGGCTGTTGTAAAAGAGACAAGAGCAAAAGAGGGAATCAGGTTATGCTCTTTAAAGAATGACACAGTCTGCAAAACACAACAAACAAAGGACTTTGACCTCGGAGACACCTTGCACACGTAGCGGACATGAACAGTGAAGTGACGCAACTTGTGTACGTAACATAAGTTATGTAACAAACCTAGTTACTTGAACTCAAACCATGATCTTTTCTTAAATCTAACCAACGAGTTTTGTATCAATTCACAACACCAACAAGGTGTTAAAGTGGCGTTGGGGGAGTTTTTTCTCCAAAGCCCAAATTGAGATGACCCTCATGACATCATCAGGGTTATTTTCTCAGACTTGACACAGCTCCTCTAGAACCACAGAAGAGACGATACGACTGGTTCCACGTGTTGACTCATAAAGCCACGAGGCGTAAATTGGTGGCAACCATTTAATGAAACAATAACTTTCACATAGCCAGTAAATCACCCATTGGGATATGATTTATTATTTCCAAAAAAGACCTGAGAGCAGAACACATTCACGACCAGTGAAACAAAAAGAGCACAATGAACAGGAATTAGGAACAGTTACAGGAACCTTAAACCAATGTCATTATGACGCTTTGAAATCTCCCAAAAGAAAGCAAGACGAAGTTTGAACCTGTTCTGCCAACATGAGTGCGTAGGCTACGTGAGGGATATCTGAGGTTAAGTTGGATGCTGTACTGCAGTGTGTACTGTGACACAAGAGATGGGATGTAGATCAGGAGCTTCAATAGTAGAACTTTGGCTATGGCCGACGTGATAGTAAAAAGATAGTATGATGCCATTTTTAAGGTAGCTGAACATTTGTCAGCTAAACATTCGCTAGCTGAACATTCGTTAGCTGAACATTCGTTAGCTGAACATTCGTTAGCTAAACATTCCATCTCTTCTGGTTCTTTTTTAACCACATGCTACCAAATTAGCAGTTTCTCTCCCAACCTTGGTTTCCTAAGAATAAAGATACATATGCATTAATATGAATTAGGGTTACATACACTGAAATCCTTTGAATACAATCAGATTTGAGCTAATATTCATCAGTTTCTGTCTTCTGTGTCTTGAGGGTCGACCACAATTTCAACAACTCATTCCCAGGCATGTAACATTTATTGGTGGAAATCAGAAGGTCAGACACCATCAGTAATGCCCTGAATACTCCTCTCTGACAACAGCTCGTCCATGTGCATTTTCCATTTATCTTAATGAAAGGTAAAAGTAAGAGTTTAGTCACAAATTGTTGTTCGTTACAAGTTATTCTAACCCTGCTGACATGCATCGTCTACAACAAAGTGATTCAATTCTCTCCTTTAGACAGACCAGATTTGTGGTTGCTTTGAATCGGACAGGATCCAGGAAGTGATTTGGATCCCACCCGGGGGAGGAGGGATGGGGGAGATAAGAGCTCTGCAACTCCTTGTTGATGTGCCAACCTAATGACCTCCTGAGTGACTCAGGCCTGCTCCGGACCAGCTGCAGCCCCGCTGTCTAAGGAGCAGACTTTACAAAACAAAACCCCCCACTGCAAAGTGTCTACACCTCTCAGTTCAAAATTGAAGCAGCAGATGCAGAGGTATACTGACTTTTAGTACCCAGTAGGGGGTCAATCTTCAAAGACACCAGATCCAACATTTTCCATACTGCAACAAATGGCATCTGTTTGTTTGACCCTTTCTGTCGGCTCTCCATTTGATAGTGGTCATCCTGTCCAAGGAGAGATCACCCTGGTGACATCACTAGGACAAAAAAAGCTGAATTCATGATGCACTGTAGTTTTTGTCAGTATTTGTGGATGATGATGGTCTTTGGAAGGGAGGGAAAAAGTATTAAAAGTCTGTTTAATCTGGCTTTAAAAGCGTTGGATCAAGCCAAGAAGAATAACAAGTCGAGCTCCAAAATATCAGCTGCCGGCTGTAAATTCTGTCTTTGGTCTTCTGAAGTTCAAGATAGATGTCAACTAATAGAGACGAAAAACAATATCTCTTGTCATGTGACTAAGTAATAAACATGCCATATCAAAAAAGGATTTGTATTTGCTTACACTTGTATTTATAGTCTCTGAAGAGCCGTTGAGAAGCTCAAAGTGGGTGGCTCCAAATGTCACCATCTTGATAGATAGACAGATAGATAGATAGCTTTATTAATCCCAAGTAGGGGAACTCATTTGTCACCATAGACAGCAACAGACTCATACAGACACCAACAGACAAGGTTCACAGTCCACAACAGATACAAAAAAAAGTGTAGCGGATGTCTTCCAGAGGAAACAATATTTTTTAACTTGGCCCTTGATCTCTTTTCTAGAGTGACCTCTAGTGAGTCAGATGAAGGCCAACCACTGAGCCAGCCTTTCTGATCATCTTATTGATTCTGGTTTTATTGTCGGCAGTCATGCCCCAGCAGAGCACAGCATCAAAGAGGACACTAGCTAAGATCCCCTGGTAAAATACATGAAGACGCTTTCTGCTGATGTCACAGGATCTGAGCTTCCTCAAGAAGGAATGTCTCGACTGAACCGTTTTAAATACAGCATCAGTGTTCTTTTTCCAGTTTAATTTGCTATCCAGATGGACCCCAAGATATTTATATGACTGGACAATTTCTATTTGTTGACCTGCAATTATCACTGGGGAGACCTCCTCCTCCTTCCTTCTGAATCGAGGACCAACTCTTTGGTCTTTCCTATATTTAGTTTAAAAAAAAAGAGAAAAAGATGGTGGTGGTGATGGTGACAATATGGCGTTTTCTGATCAAAAACACAAGCCAAGAGGTGGAGAGTTGTTCATGTTCATGAGCCCGAGAACGAGGCTGGACTGAGGGCTTGGAGGCGGGGTCAGGGGAGATAAGAGATCTGGGTAATTTTGTATTCATTCATCCTGAGCAACTTTCCCAGAACTGAACGGTATCCAGTTCTCTTTATACATCTACTGTTGGCCTGCGTCACTTCAACTCTGTGGTTGTAGCAACGCAAGTAGCAACAGTAGTGTGTAGTTGTACAGTATTGTGTGGAGTTGTACAGCACATGCATTGGTTTTTTTCAGTGGCCTCTTGAAGCAAATCATTCAGAGCAAAAACTCCATAATAACTTTTCATCATATTGCTGCCAGCTGGCAGGAGATACAGAAATATCAGCTGATGTATCAGACTACAGAGCAGCTTATTTCCTCAGGCTATAAGACTGCTGGATTTCTTCCACCATCCACCATCCAGGTTTTTTTTTATTTTGTATGCGTTTGTCTCTTGTAGCAAAATAGGACAAACTGCATTTCCCTGCCCCTGCTGTGCAATGACAACAATGGACCTCGTAACACTAACTTTTATTTAGGTGGTGTGAGAGAAAACTAGACGTATGAACCTCCTCTTGGCTCTGTTTTCAGGGAAACTTTGGCCAATCACAGGTCATTTCAGAGAGAAGGCATTCCTATTGGTTCGCGCCTTCAGATGGTGAAAGCCTGATTCAGCTGTGGAAATTCTCTGCACAGCAACCCCAAAAAAGGTAAGATGGACACACAGTGTTGACGAAGCATTGCAGAGATGGAGATAAAACATTTTCTCTCCATCTGTAAAATGCTTCAAATGTTGAAGGAAGTTTGAGTCTCAAATCACAGTTTGACATCTTAAGAGGCCCAAAGTTTCACAGAGAACAGGTTATTCTTTTAGAATTGCTGCTTCATAAGGTCCTCGGGATCACCGTGGGCATGATGTTTGGTATGAATGACTTGTACTCATATGAATGACTTTTTCTGGCCTTGTGGATTGAGGTTTCCTTGGACAATTGCACCTGTCAAGTGCTGACATGTGAATACACTTTTAGTTTTGTCCCAAACAAAGATTTAGTCTTCAAACTGTAAGCTGCAGTCCAGTTCTGGCTCTGACTTGCTCCTGGAGATTTGGTGCTACTTGTACAGAACACAGAAAAAGGTCAAATGGCGTCTCTCAGTGTTGTTGGATTCTCTCAGGCGTCTTGATACAACTCCGACAAAAGTTGGAGGTAAGAAAGCTCGGACGTCTTCGCCCTGCCCCCCTCGTGAAACTAAACCTCCACCCTTTTGCCGGTTACTTTCACTTGTCCTGTGTGATCTGTGGAATGGAAAAGCAGGAACTGAGATCCTCCCTCACGGAGACCAATAAAAAGAACAGTGATCTGGCCCCGCTGCTTCCCAGGCTGGAAGCAGGGCTGAGAGGACACACCATGACCGAGGACTTTTTATTACAGTATGATAAACTTCATTCTAACCTTGGTTTGTACGGGGAAATGAAATAATTTGCAAAAAAACGCACTTTACATTTTTCAGCACAACTCGGCCCTCTGAGAGCGATGAGTTCGAGCGACTGAGGCGCTCCATTTGGCGCGAGGTTATCGCTGGGTGTATCTGTGTATGGAATATTTAGTGGCGTGTGTGTGGGTGTGTGTGTGTGTCCTTGGTAACCTTGGCTACAGCGCAAAGTGAAATACCTCTCTGGTGTGTGTGTGTGTGAGAAGGCGAATGCTTCACTGACACCGACTTTGTCTCACGAGTATACTCAAGTCTGGAGAGAGCGAGGAGAGAAGGAAGAAGAAAGCCTTCTTTAAGTGAACACTGCGTCACATGTGATGAGGAATGTTGAATATGGAGGTGATTGGGTCAGAAGAAAAGGTCAAAGTTCAGTGAGTGGTTCCAGTATCTCTCCAATTTGCTGTGACCTTGGAAAGAGTTTGTGATTTGACTGGAGGGGAGCGAGTCAAAGAGATAAAAGGCTTGAGGGAAGATCAGACTACAGGAATCCAGGGGAGTGTGATGTGCAATAAAAGGTCCAGGGATACAAAAGTGAGGATACCGCTAATCCTTACATCGGCAGTCTGTGGTCTTGGAGCATATGGTTTCCGTCAAATAAATCAAAACTGGATTAGGCGCCCACAACTAGAATTTATAATACACACATACACAAATATATGCATACATACATGTATATACCAAATAAGTTTTTGACAGGTCGCTGCTGCTACCGGACACGTACGTCACTTCTCTGCATTCCAAATATGGTCACTCCTGTTCATTGGCGGCAAAACAACTTGGTGATGGACGTCATCAAAGATGGCGACGGCAACATCGCTGAATTTCAGGCTCTAAAACGGCAGTCCAGAAAACCAACTCTGACTCACGATGAATATGTCCACTTCTAGTCTACAGTCTGTGCTCCTATTGCAGCTCGTTTAGATTTCTTTATATTCTTAATACATCGAATGAATAAATCATGGAAATGCACACGCTACCAGTCTTACACAGGCACTAGTAATAACCATGTTCGCAGTTTATTAAAAATCCGTTTGAGGGATTGGTTTTGGATACCGCAGGGTTTTGTGGTTGAATAGTTTTTGAAATCCACCGTACACTTGTTAGTGTCTACAATGTTTCCGAGCCTAACCCTTTCACTCACTGCAGACTAGTGGTGGCTAAAGTCCAACAAACAAATCTTTTCATCTGAGACTTTTTCAAGTTATGTATTTTAGGTCCAAGTACATATTGTTTGAAGCGATTGCTGTGTAAGTGTTGTAATCATGATGAAAGCGATATGTGAGTTCAGGTTGCATTAAACAGTGCGGTTAGTAAATAAATGATTCACATTTTCTGCTCTGGGATTTGTTTGGTTGATAAAACTTACGAGTAGAATCAACACTGTTGTCACAGCGATTTCTAATTCTGTACTTATCTGCTAAATGAAGCTTACAAAGTAAGTTTCTACCTATTACCACCAACACAACAGTTAGTTTTTTAATGTCCTCGTATGTACATACAGTCTTAAATCACGAGTAATTGCAATAATGCAGTAAAAAGTACAGTATTTCCTTCTAATATGCACTTTTACAATATACAAAAAGTAAAGTGTTCATGAGATAAGAATGTGGATGGGGAAAGTATTTCCAGGCGAATATGCGTGACCTGCAAAATCAAGCGTGGCCACCAAGTAAAAGTTGGCTCAGCAAATGAGGTCGGGCCTTGACCTCTCCTGGGAAACCCAAATCCAAGAGTGAGGGGCAAGAATGCGACACTGGAAACATTTAGTATCTCTGTTAAACCCCGATAAGCTTCTTGCTGCAATAGTATTATTATTTATAATTCTCTCTGGCTCTTTGACTCCTGGGCTCTTCTGCTAAGATATGATTAACTATAGTATAGAGATGTGAAATAAGCAGCAACACATTTTGTTTTAAACATCTGTGGTTTCTAGCAAAAGGCGGCTCCCGCTGAGCCTCAAAAGCTGCCATGCAGAAATATTATTCAAATTGATTCAGGCTCACACGCTTTACCGCGTCCGGCTACATTAAAGAGCGTACTTCAGCATTGGATTGCATTTTCACCTTTGACTATAACACACACCTGTAAAGCCGTTCTCTTCCCCCTTTGGAAATCGCTCGTTAAGGATGAGAAAAGGCTTTGACTTGCAACTTTAGAAAAGAAAAAGAAAAAACAACAACAATATGCGCTGACAAAACATCTGAACATTAGTATATTTACTCTGTGAGGCCTGAACAATAGATAGAAATGTATAAGAATGGTCCTTTCTATATTGCTGTTATATTCAGCCGCGCTGTCAGCTAAAGTATCTCAAGTGTCAGATGGAGAGACATCAAAGTGTCGTCAGACATTCATGGTCCCCAGAAGATAAATCCAGCTGACTGTTGATTTCCTGACAGTTTCTTAAATTTGACGCAGCACTCACATCGCCTGAAATATGAACAGTCAAATAAGTTCATTTGACTAAACGAGTGGCCGGTGCCGCTGTGGGGGCGGGGCTTCATGGCTTTGCAGAACTTGCCCACTGCAGTGAGCCATTCATTCAAGTTAACAACACAATCTCCTTTCCACTTCCCTGGAGATGGGACGAGCGGTTCTGGACTACTTCACTCCGAACGGGCGTGCATTTCACAGCAAAGAATATAATGAATGATGTCACAAAGTAAATCAGGAATACTGCAAATATTACGAAGGTGCTGTGTTCGATCCGGTAATCCAGCCCTGGTAGCAAAGCTGTATGCACATATATTATGTGAGCAAGGATTTGCAAGACATTGAAAGTGATCCAGGGTCTTAAAGAATGTCCCAATAGCATTCATTTAGTTGGGCAATAGGGTTGTGTTGCTAGTTTCCAAGGGTCAATTCTCTCACTCTCACACACGTGGAATACATCGACAACACCATGGACGTAGGTTTTCACAATAGAAAACACAGCAGTCGTACAGAATCCTCAAGGCTGTGAGGAGCAGCTGCCAATAATGGCTCAGACCACACAGTTCAAGGCTGGGCGATTGTTTTTCCTGGGGGACCATATGAGACAACCGGGTTGTTGCTGTGGGCCAAAATAATATTGTCAGGCGTAACCTCTTGTTGTATCACGAGATTAAATCATAGAAAACATACTGGGAATTTATATTCCACATTTATTCATTATTAAATGAGCATTTCATTCTACAGGATTTACTGTTCAGGATTGAAGTGTGTCCATTAACGAAATTAAACGCAACAAACTCAACATGCCACAATTTGCATTGCGGGTCCATACGGCAAGGTTTATGAATAAAAGAAAATTCAAACCAGCACACCCCCTTCATGCTTTCTTGACCTCCACACATATATGTTATTTATTTCCCTACAATTCATAAGAAACACAACTGCGAATTGTCAATGCTAAAATATTGGGAAAACAAACTAAACATATTTCAAGACACATATGCTTTTTAAAGTGAAGGCTAATTTAAAGAATGTAAATCCATTTTTAAATCGTAAAACCGTGTAGTTTGCCTTAGACCTGTGAGCAAGGCTGAACCATCACGTATAATTATGATGCTCAGGTCTGGCCCAGTACTGATCTCGTCTTTGGGCACCTCTTAGGACCAACGAGTGTGTCCTCGGCTGCCAAATATGAAAACAAGTAGTCTGCACCTACAGCCATAATCTGAGATGATATGTCGTAATGGTTCATATCTAAAATCCTGTGTCAGAAAGGCTTCGATGAGGCTCGAGTCGAAGGCGCAGGCCGCCGCTAAAATAATTAGGACTCTTCATTCACCACTACAATATCAGGTGTATATATTTTAAGTGTGTTTCTATTCATCTTTATCTTCACGCTGCCTGTTTGGCTTAGTGCTGTCCAAATAGCGTTGGATTAAAAACACCAAAGGGAAAGCTAGACTGCCGTGTTTTGTGTTGAGGTGTGATGTTGTGGTGGCTGTAATTGCATGGAGGCTTGAATGAGTGGCGGTCAACGGGGTCACAGAGAAGCAATATATGAGGGTCAGCGTGGTGCGTCTGGGCTTTGTGCTGCTCGCAGCTCCCTGGACGCTCGGCAGAGCGGAGCGAGCGGGACGCAGAGGCCGAGAAAACAAACCTGGGAGCAGACCTTGATCTCCCGTCCTCTGATGTGAAGCGGCTGAAGCGCCAGCAAAACAGCGAGATTAGTGGCGTGATTTATGGGTATTTGGCGCGCATCCAAAGTGAAGAACGTTTTATGCTGGGGTTTATGTTTGGGCCGGAGTAGATTAGTGCACACTGTGCTGGAGCCTTATCGTGCTTTGACTTTCCCAGGAGAGCGGGGTAAGTTCTGTCATTAGGCAGCCGCTCGGCTATAAATAGCGATAATATAATGTTGATACAAGCATGAGGTCAGCGAGGCAGAGTTATTCTAATTACATTTCAACTTACAATTAACTAATGGGGCTTGATGGAGTGGAGAGAATGCCAGCCCATCTGGTCGATAACATACAAATAAATAACATTAACCTTAACATAACATAACATCAAGTACGGGAGTTAATTAACAACAAAAGTATTGAGCAAGTATCAAAAGTTTTGAACAGAGTTTTGGGAGGATAGTGAGGACAGAATTGTCAACGGAATTGTTTGGAACCCATGAGGGAAACGAAAATTAATACCCAAAGTGTGTGCAGCTCTTCTATTTTATTATATTACTCCCACAATACTTTGCCTCGCTGCAGCAAAACTTGTCGTTCCTCAGCTTACCTTATGTAGTCCACTTATGTAGTCCACTCACACAATGAGAAACCAACATGGCTGCCAGTGAGGGGAAAACCCGCCATTAAATCTGCCCTCCAAAGATAACCCTCCAAAGTATGGTTACATTAAGTAAATGTTAGAATGAAACATGTTGGGGACATGTTTCATTTTAACATTTACTTAATGTAATGGAAACGGTCGCTGCTCTGCTCCCACTTTTCTCCAGATAATAGCTCCGTATCATAAACAGGATGAAGGGTTGCACTGAGCCTGAGAGCTTCATCCACAGCTGATTGTGTCGCATCCTGACAGCAGAAACAGCTTCGTGAGCGGCGAGACAAGGCCAGGTGTTGTCAGACAATGTCCACAGCTATGGTACTGGTGTCGTACTGGACACTCACACACCCACTAGATCAAACCCTGGCTGTTACTGTGGGAGCAGGAGGCGATGACGAAGGCAAGGAGGTGGAAGATGGAGGAAGGGCAGACTGAGTATCAGCTCAGAGACACCATACACTCCATCTGGACACTTGGCATGCAAAACACAAACAGCCTCGAAACCTTCTGTTGTTTCGAATAGTTCCATAAAGAATGTTTACGTAGCCCCCGCTTAAAGGACGTACATTAAACCCAGCAGATTATTGATGGCGGACACGGTGCATTAGGAAATGAGGCAGAACAGCTGGAAGACAGAGACAGAGAGTACAATACAGTCGGTTCTTACTTCCCCTGAGGATTATTTAGACATACTTGAAGTGAAATGTAGGAAGAGCCCAGTATTATAAAGATGGCTGGATCTTTTTTCATTAAGAAGACAATTTCACCACACTTTTTATTTTTTTTATTTTCTCTCAACAGCATAATGCACAGATGAATGTAATATTCTCATATCTAAGCTGAATAGTTATAATATTCAGGTCTGTTAGCAATAGATTTGACAGAGAAATGTAATGTTACTGTTGAGTAAATCCATCATCTTCTTAAAGAGATTTTATTTTTGGCCCCATTGCTTTTTTAGAGGCCGTGAGATCCCGCCCTAGGCCTTCAATGAGTGCCGTATAGTCCACATCACAGGCCAACTGAGAGGAAAAAGTGTCCGTAGACGTATTGTCACAGACCCCGCTCCGCGACGCGGCGGCGAGGTCCGGGCACGGGCCCTCTAAAGTACGCGGCCGGAGCCAGCATGCCACCTTCCGCCCGAGCCTTTCCAAGCCGACCTACAGCCAGTCGCTGCGCACCACAGTGGAGGAAATGCACCCGACGAGGACCAGCACCGCAAGGGAAAAGCACAACCCGCTGCGTCAACAACAATGCATGTTCTCCAAATCTATCCACAGAAATCGCGACACTGACACCCTGCACAATGCAGACATGACAGTGCAGCACAGCTGCGCCGTGACAACTTCTCCCTGCGCCGGTGAGAGGCCGCGTTGAGAAGCACCAGCACCCCCAGGTGCAGCAGCAGCTACAATGCTGCACCTGGGGGTTTATGATTAAATACGACTGCAAATGTAAAAACAGTAACATAATCAGCCTTTCACTCACTAGACGCACATAAACCTCCGTGGGAAAGGGGTCATCAGTCAATCCTGAGATTCTGGCTTCTAGGTTTGAGATGGTAGCTGCACTGACCAACACAGCACATGTTAATGGTCACGAAGGCCCTGTGACCAATCACACTTCTCGGGTTATTATAATACATGTAGTGTATTTGTGAAAAACAATCACATTATAAAAGCTATAACTTTTCATTATAAAAAAATACAAAATAAAAATCTATACCTTTTTTTAAATTATAAAATAGTAGTAACTTTGTGATTGTGATTCTTCAGAAAAGGCCCTGCTATGTATGTGTATGTATATATATATATATATATATATGTATATATATATATATACATATATATATATATATATACACATATATATATATATATATATATATATGTATATATATATATATACATATATATATATATATATATACACATATATATATATATATATACATATATATATATACACATATATATATATATATACACATATATATATATATATATATACATATATATATATATATATGTATATATATATATATATATATATATATATATATATATATATATATATATATATAACAAAAGGCCACTGATATACTTATACTTTTCAAGAAATACAGAGTCTCATATGTCCTATATAGCATTTGACAAAAGTGAATTAAGTTTGGATATTGAAGAAAGTTTGTTTACTGATATTCTTTTTTTTTAAACTTTGGATTACAGTTTAATTAATAATATGCTTAGTATAGTTTTATTGTTTAGGCTGCTCCTTGCCTATTTTCTCCTTTTTCTTCATTCAATTCTAAGGCATTCCTTATACCTGTTCTTAAAAGTACTTTAACGTAGCTCACCATATGGATATATTGATATATATACTCGTTCCACGTCTTCAAGACTAAAAAAAAGCATCACATGTGAAGTGCCAAAACCTTTTTCCTCGCCATATATTTTCATCAATCAATCGTTCCCAGATCTCAGCAGGACTATATATTGATTACAGTGTTAACACAACTAAAATATTGGCTCCCTCGTCTTCCGGGCGCTTAAAGCGCAGTACACATGTCAAGATTCACCCCCTCACACACACACATGCATGCACTTGGCAGAGGCCACCTACAGGGTGCCAACCTGCCTGTGCCAACGTCACTCACTCCCTGATGGTGCAGCTTTCAGGGGCAATTTGGGGATTCATTATCTTGGCCGAGGACATACCGACATGCAAAATGGAGGAGCTGCTGATACAACCGCAGGATTCCAGCTCAGAGGAAGACCCACTTCTCCACAGGTGCCTAATAAAAAAAATATACATTTCCCAGTGAACAAGAGATAGCGAGAAGAGGAGCGGAATCAAGGGATGTAACATCCAGAAGCCTCCTGAATCCAGTGCTGCTTCATCTGCTGTATTTTATATCCACAATAAAAACACAATTTGGAGTTATATTTTCTTAAAAATGTCATTATACTGCATATGAACATAATTTATAAGAGATACAGTCACTGTGCATACTCTTCCATCCTACTCAGGCTCTGACACAGACATGACGCACTGGGAGTGCTGGACTCTGCATGGGAAACTTTAAGACTCAGAGGGTCCTGATTAGAATCTGAAACCTTCAACGTGACTTGAACGTCTGGGAAAGATATCAGCGCGAAAGCCCGGCTTTAAATGATCAGCTGGAGTCTGCAGTACCCATACAGCAGTGAAGATGTGTGCAGTGAAGAAAGTGTAATAGCAGATTGCAGGATCTTATCATGAAATATGATCACTTCACTGCATATGCACCATGTATTCCCCGTGATATTCAATAATTCCGTCAGAAAAAAATCTTCTTTTTCAGCTGCATTCTTCACCAAACAGGCAATCCTAGTGTTAAGTTAGATGATTTCATTCTGAACCAAAAAAACTTCACACAATTATTCCATAATTATTCATTTAATTACATTAAAACAGAAAATATACTCAGAAATCAATGAATGTTTCATTAAATTGAAAACTGTAAATTGTAACTTCTTGAAACAACGATTAATCAATGATTGTGTGAAACTTACCTTTTTGGTGGAATGCACCGAACGTGAATATTTGTGTCGGCCTCGGTGTGACAAATTTGAATGTAAAGATTTAACAAATACTGAGCATTTTTGTTCTGTTTTGTTTTGGTCTCAATGTGAATTTGGTCATTCATATGTTTAAATTTAAGTCCTCAATCTGTGCAGATGTGTCACAATTGGATTGAAATCCATTAATTGATCAATTAATTGGTCATATTTGGAGTGAACTCCTGTATTTGAATCTTGTAGGGTTCTAGTGAAATAAAAATTGTATTTATAGTTTCTTCGAGTGTTTTAACACGTAATAAAAGGGGGCCAGAGACCTAATAAAACTTTCTAAAATGTTCTGTATATGACATTGGGGGCCTTTATTTTCCTCTCAACGCTTCTTAACATAATGACAGCTGAGCCGGTGGCTAGAAATTACCGGTTCTAACAGGTTATACTGCAAGCTATTGCAAAAGTGCTGACAGAACTAAAAGTGGAGGGTGGGTGGTACACTTCTGCAAAACAGACATTTACCATGTAATAATCCATTCATACAGCTATGTTAAATGTAGCCATTTATGATTACATGTGCTTTAAATTACAGCATTATTATAGTTGAATTAGTGGAAGTAAATTAAAAGATACAAGGATACAGTTTGAATACCATCTACGAGGCAGAGTGCAGCGTTCGTAGTTAGACAACTGACTCCATCTTAAAGCTCTCAGCTCTGCTATCCTGACAGTTCGGTTCGTGGTAATGTCAGTCTGTGGAGAAACCATCTGTAGAGAATCTGCTGAGAACTCTCGAGCCTCAACATCAGATATTCAAGAAGAATGAACTACACTTTGGAGGTGTCTGAATGAACAGCAACCCCGTCCCGGAGGACGGCTGATGATTTATGGATCTGTCAATAGAGTCAGGAAACACCCCATGAAGCTCTTGGGCAGCAACTATTAATTCATAGGCCTTCAGGGAAGTTTAAGCCCAGTTACCTCGCCGCTGACCAGTGTTGGCTTCAGCTCGGATCGCTTTATGCTAGCTGTGAAATATAAGAACAAATTATAAAATCCAATCACCAATCATGGTGCTATAAAGAGCAAGCTAATGTTTCTGCTAATGTGTTTTGCAGCTATGCTTACACCCCATAAATAAAGGATTAAGCTTATTATATCCGCTATGCTGGCGTTGTAGCATATTTGAGCCCGTTAATAAGAATAATACTTTAATTTTATATAGCGCTTTTCAAAATGCTCAATGACGCTTTACATTGGACAGAGACAAACAGAACAAAACAAAACAAAAGAAGCTGCAACGGAATTAGTCCTGTAATGGTAGGGAGCAGGGGTTAGCAGGTGAAGGGTAGGGAGCAGGGGTTAGCAGGTGAAGGGTAGGGAGCAGGGGTTAGCAGGTGAAGGGTAGGGAGCAGGGGTTAGCAAGTGAAGGGTAGGGAGCAGGGGTTAGCAGGTGAAGGGTAGGGAGCAGGGGTTAGCAGGTGAAGGGTAGGGAGCAGGGGTTAGCAGGTGAAGGGTAGGGAGCAGGGGTTAACAGGTGAAGGGTAGGGAGCAGGGGTTAGTAGGTGAAGGGTAGGAAGCAGGGTTTAGCAAGTGAATGGTAGGGAGCAGGGTTTAGCAAGTGAAGGGTAGGGAGCAGGGGGTAGCAGGTGAAGGGTAGGAAGCAGGGTTTAGCAAGTGAAGGGTAGGGAGCAGGGGTTAACAGGTGAAGGGTAGGGAGCAGGGGTTAGTAGGTGAAGGGTAGGAAGCAGGGTTTAGCAAGTGAATGGTAGGGAGCAGGGTTTAGCAAGTGAAGGGTAAGGAGCAGGGGCTAGCAAGTGAAGGGTAGGGAGCAGGGTTTAGCAAGTGAATGGTAGGGAGCAGGGTTTAGCAAGTGAAGGGTAGGAAGCAGGGTTTAGCAAGTGAATGGTAGGGAGCAGGGTTTAGCAAGTGAAGGGTAGGGAGCAGGGGCTAGCAAGTGAAGGGTAGGGAGCAGGGGCTAGCAAGTGAAGGGTAGGGAGCAGGGGCTAGCAAGTGAAGGGTAGGGTACAGGGGTTAGCAAGTGAAGGGTAGGGAGCAGGGGCTAGCAAGCGAAGGGTAGGGAGCAGGGGCTAGCAAGTGAAGGGTAGGGAGCAGGGGCTAGCCAGTGAAGGGTAGGGAGCAGGGGCTAGCAAGTGAAGGGTAAGGAGCAGGGGCTAGCAAGTGAAGGGTAGGGTACAGAGGTTAGCAAGTGAAGGGTAGGGAGCATCAGTTAGCAGGTGAAAGGTAGGGTGCAGGGTGCTGAGCAATCACAACTTAACCTCCACTGCTGACCATTTTAAAATGTTGTATGATATTTGATTTCAGCACACTAGGATGACCAGCTGAAAATGAGTTGTGCGGTGGTTAAGGGGCCACTGTGGGTGTGGCCTCCAGGATGTTACATTAGATATAAAAGCATCAATGTCAAATTCTTTTGCAACACACGGGACAGGATTCAGGATTTGGGACAGCGGCTTGTAATTCAGGACTGCAACGAACCTTCCCAAGATCTGGTCACTCTCCAGCACACAAAGAAAATGAAGGATTGGAATCTCATTTGTACAATGGGGTAGTTCAACATTTTGGGAAATATGCTTATATCGTAACCATTTTCAAATCCCCAAACAGGGACTTTAATGCGAACGGCAGGTTCATGCAAACAACAATTATTTCAGTGCTTAGCACACCTATGTAAATATGAACATCATTTAGAGGAGAAATGTAAGCAGGAAAGGTTAAAGGATACCTAAAATCCTTTTAAATCTATCTCTCTTTTTTGCTTTGGCCGGCTGTCAATTCTGTCATATCTATCAGTTATAATAACATTGGGTCAATTGCAGGGTCATGGAATAGTGACATGGCCATCAAGGTGCTGTCAGTTCAAGAAACTCAGCAGTCAATCGAATCTTGAGGGTTTCTTGCCAGGTGGTTCTCTTTCAACAATTCATTCAACTATATTTATTTGTCCTCACACTTCTCTCTTTCGAACCCGGCATACTGCTCCTCAGGTTGAGAATAGTAATGAAGTTTAAATCCTTTTCCTGACTGACTAAACTCTTTGATTTGTCTGTGCGCCAGGAAAATCTTGAGAATCTTGAGTGTGTCAGGTGTTAAATATTTGTTTATGCTGTAGGAATGTGTTTGGAAGTGTTTTCGTTGCGTGGGGAGATGCTGCTTCTTAAATGTGAAAGGTTCAGTCTGGTGATTTTCTATATTTTGCTTTTTGTCAACAAATCTCACGTGTAGACTCAAACACTTGATGAATGTGTCTACGACCAGGCATTGTGTGTGCATTTAAGCCTGATATATACTAACACACACCCTTTATTACACACACTTTATTTTGACTCAAGCCCGTGTACGCCATTCTGCTGCCCCGAATGCTCACCAGAGCACCAAATGTGGATCAATTAGCTGCTAAAACAGTCTCTAAAAATCCACTATTTTCTCCTGTTTCAGTGACGTTCAAAATAAAACTACACTGGAGAGCCATACAGAATATAGGGAATTTAGAATATATTCAGATTCAGTGGGTTTTGGGCTTGTCATGGTTTCATGGTAATGGTGACAATATAAAAAAAATGTAGATAAGGGCCAGCCTTATGTTTTTAAATGTGAAATGTTGGTCCAATCTTTTTGCAGTCTTGTGAAGAAATGCAATGTTTTCTAAAATATAAGATTATTATGTGCTAAAGACACACTTTCTAGAAGTCACAGGGTGGCTGTGTGTGAATGCAAGCTCTATCTGTACAGATAACCTTATGAAGCTGCCCGGCTGTCATGCTGCCTGCCTACTTATTGTTCACAGCCAGCCATTCAAACTTTATTTAACCTTCATTTAACCTGGACAATTTAGAATCTCATTTTCGTGTGGGTCGTGGCTGATGTCACTATGAAAAATTGCTTACAAGCGCCACATAAATACACAAATAAAACCTAACCAAACAAACCAGCAAATTAAATAAATAAATACAATTTAAAAAAAGAATTGTGATTCCATGTCAGAACAAGTCCATTCAGTAAAAGGTCGGTGATAGTTTAAAATATATATATTGAGGCTATTTGTGTAATACAGGCTTTTATTTATTTTGTATTCTACGGTTAAATAAGGAGCACAAACCAACTTTATTATATACAAACTGCAATAATCTGTGTGGAACCCCAAATCAGAGGAAAATTTGAATGCATCATGAATTTACACACATTACAATTCACAGAGATTTCGCTGAACTTCAAAAGCAGTTTGGCCATCACACTCAATAAAAGTCAAGCAGAATTATACATAATGGTGTCAAAAAAAATGAAACAATATTTTATATTAAAGTTGCAAAACTGATTTTTATTGTTATGAATTTCAAATAAAATAGGATAATAATATGGACCATTTTGAAAAGCTGGAAAATATGGAAATAATGGCAGTAGTAATGCCGGAAGTAAAGTCAGGTGACCTCATAAAGAGCGTCAGAGTCTGTGGATGGATGGGACAAAAAATACTGGACTTTCAGCCAGGAAAACTATTACTTATTTTAAGTTTCATATGTAAAACTAAACACAGTTTGTTGCTTTGAACACAGATGTTTTTAAAAAAAAAAAAGAAAGTGACATGTAATGAGCGGACACTGGCACTTGTTACGCTGATGCCAGAGCGGTATGGTGAGCGTCATAGTTTCAAGCATAGGGCAACTGAACAAGCTATCGTCTTTGACAAGTTGGGAATAAGAGCATGTTGTCATGCATCATAGCATCAATCTTATGACAGCAGCATACACATGGTATTTATTCAATTTGCCCCAGCACTGGGGACCGTGGAGCACTGATGGATGCTCGGAGACAGTGGTGTGCATGGACTTGTGAAAAGGTTTTTAGTGAACGTGCGTTAAAAGCTCGTCATGATCATTAAACAGCAGTTAACCTCAAAACGTCAAACCGTACCGCTGAGTGAGGTCGCCGGATGTCACAGCGGGGGACAAATGGCCCAAGTCTCCCCTGGTTTGAATGTCAAGCAGAGACCGTGTGTGTGTGTGTGTGTGTGTGTGTGTGTGTGTGTGTGTGTGTGTGTAACGTACAAAATGCATCATTCAAGGTGAAAGGACACAAGTAAAATGTGAGGGATATACGCACAAATACAAATATTGTCATTCTTGAACATGTCTCACCATATTATTTGTCCACTTCTCTATATCCCTTGTGTTGTGATGCCATGTCTCTTTTATGGAGCAGTTTATACTCTAGCAGGGCAGGGTGACTTAACAGCGGATGGTGCAAAGAAACCATGAGAGCTTTCTTTGTTCTGTACGCTCCATCTGCAGGTGTCCCCACTCAACATCAAATACTATATGACAATAGCGGAGGGTGAGGGTAACTTACTGGGTAGACGATTGTTCCTGAACCACAAAGTTTGCGAATTTGATTACAGGTTATAATTTTCCAAATGTCGACAACACCAAAAAATACTGCATCAACTAATGTGATGTAATTGAGCACGGATATGTCATCATCAACTTCCATCACAAATGTATGGGAATAGGCACCTAAAGAAAACACTGTTTGTTTGAAGTATAACAATTTGACACTGAGCTGTTTTTCACTTTTATATAACCTATAATGTTGACCAGCTCCAAGTCCCCAAAGATTCCCTGCCCCCCTTAAATAAACAATGTGTATATGGTAGGGAGGGAAGGAGTGGAAGAAGTTAACAGTCATCACTCAATAAACTTTGTTATTGTCAACAGCACAACTTCACAAAGGTGAACTCAATGGGAAAGATTTCTCTTTGCCTCTACAAGTAAATCTGCTGGTTGCAGCCATTTCATTTCATTGAATAGGTTTCCTTTCAAAATGCAAATGCTTATTTAATTGAACAGTACAATCCAAACTTCTCAAATGCATTTCAAATTAATGTTGTGTTAATAGAAAGTGCTGTTCAAGAATTTGCCTAAATGCAAGTTCTAAAAATCATGTTTCAAAGGGCTACACCACCTGATCTTAATTATAGGGGGTTATGACATGATTTGTGAAAACAGCTGTATAATATCATCTGTGGCTTTGGAGGAGCTTTGTCAAGTTTGAAAGAACATTTCAACTAATTTATGTCCAAAAGCCTACATTTTAAAGATGTAGCTCGAGTGAAAACTCGAGGTTGCATGGGAGGTACAGGACCCAGTGTTTTCGGAGCTTGACCTAAAGACTAAAAGTCAGGATATCTTGGCCTCTTTTGCTCTCATTTACAGTAAGTACCACATGCTTAGGAAAATACAACACTGAATCAAGTACTATTTGAGTAGTTTTAAGATTAAGAAGAGAGGACTATGAATCTGCCAAGCCTTCATTGCCAGCTTTAGTATTTTTTGTACTTTTTATGCACAAACTAATGGCGCAAAACAGGAAATTGTGGATAATTGTCCCTCCTACCTACATGCATTAACTGTACTGTAGCTTCAGGTGCTCTTAAACTTTACACAACTGAAACAGTGAAGTGCATGCTACACAGCATGGGCTCTCAACCAACAGTCAGCTGGATTTATAACAGACTCACAGGACTCCCGCTACTGCCCCCCACAACCCACAGCCCCCAGTCCTGAACCTCCTCTCCCAGATGCACATATACATGCCTCTTCCCTTTAACATTCCCCGTTCAGAAACATAAGTCTCCATTTCACAGCTAAGCGGCTTTGTTTTCACAGTAAACCAAGAGGCCCTCTTCCTCTACACCAGTGACCTCAACAACTTTCCCTACTTCCCCATCACAATCTGAGAGTTATTAGCATGTAGAGAAGAGTTGTTATTTTTAATGTTGCTGCGGACCTTTAGTGCAGGAACTTGTCTCTTCTTTCTGGCCCTAGGTTGTGTTGTTAGTGCAGGGTGCCAGATGTGTGGAAATATACAGATGACAAAGTTCAAGCTTTTCATATAACCCCTCTAAACATTGTTTTTGTCATCAGCAAATTGTATGAACTTGAAAATGTATTACCGGTGCCAGTTGAAAAAACTCTGCTTGCACTCTATCAAATGAAGCAGACAAAAAACACATACTGTCAAAAGTATTGAACTCGTTAGGAGGTATGCAAGTTAAGAATGTGCTGTTCTAAGTTATACTCAATGCAAAGATGTGAGAAATGATTCACAAAGGGAGATGGAGGAGTTCACGGCCAAATTGAAGAAACAGAAGATACTTGATTTATTGCTGGAAATGTTGCTTGTGTTCAAGTTATTATTTGAGTTATTAAAGAGAAGAGAACTTCTTGTGCCACAAGTTGATGTACATGAATGTGTATGTGTATGTATGTGCGGATAAATGGCCGAGTACCAAACTATGTCAGTGAACGGGGCTTATGAAAACCATATGACATGCTCTGAAAAAGAAAGAAATGCACAGTTCTCTGCACCTCCCCCAAATCTGACACACACATCCACAAAGACCCCCCTTCCAAAAACATACAGTCCTCAGCTCCCTCCCTCCCTCTCTCCTCTTCTGCACACCCCCTTTTTGCTAAATCCTCCCTCCCCGTGTCTCCCCTCCTTCCCTGCTCTCTGAAATCTTGGGACAATCTGCATGCACTCAACTCCAACACAGATCTGTTTCAGCAAGGCAGAGTAAAGAGCACAACCAGACAGTGAAAAGGGGTTCAAATGAAAAGAGAAAAGTTTAGATAGACAACAAAAGTCGGCCAAGAGATCAAGCAACGGCTGAAAGAAACTTTTAAAGCAGGGAGATAAGTCAGTGTGAGACAGGCAGAGAGTGATATATTCAATTCTAAAGAAAAAAATGTGCTCCCTGGTAAGCAGTGCTGCTGCACTTCTCTTGACTTCCTGGTTGGCTTTGCTCTTTGGACTTTCTTCGGTGCTGGCTCAGGATTTAGGAGAGAAGGATGCACTATGCAATGCGGACGGCTGCTTTGTGGTCTATTTCCAAGGTAAGACCTTCCTGGACTCATGGAGAGCCTGCAAGGAAAAAGGTGGCAACCTAGCAACCATTAAACGCAAGGAGGATGCCGCCAGTATTGCCACTCTCTTTTCCAATCTGGATTTGCGCACCAGCGTTCGGGTATGGATTGGCCTGCAGCGCCAACCTCGCCAGTGTACCACCACACGTCCATTGCGGGGTTTCTCTTGGACTACTGGTGACCAGGACACAGAGTATACCAACTGGCAGAAAGAGGACTCCCCTAGTATGTGTTCGGTGCCACGCTGTGTGGTGATGGGCTACAGCACTCAGGAGCAGAATGATAACTTCAAATGGCTGGATGGTTCCTGCTCAGTTTCTGTAGATGGGTATCTTTGCCATTATGCATATAAAGGAATGTGTCCAGCCTTGTGGAATGAAGGGGCAGGCAATGCCCTCTACACTACACCATTTAACCTCGTAAGCACACTGTTGACCCATTTACCCTTTGGATCTGTTGCTACCGTTCCCTGCCCTGCAGGCACCAAGGTGGAGCAGTCAGTTTTGTGTATGCTGAAGGATGATGGCTCAGTGGGGTGGTCAAGAGAGTCCCCCCTGTGCTCCGATCCCCCTATGTCAAATGACTGGTGTGACCAGGATAATGGCGGATGTGAGCATTTTTGCAGGCCGGCCGGCACTGGCGTTGACTGTGAGTGCGCTGATGGGTATGAACTAGGAGAGAATGAGAAGAACTGTGAGTTGTCTGACGTTTGTCTAACGGCTCACTGCGAGTTTGAGTGCCTGCCACTTCCAGGTGGGCCCCGTTGTGCCTGCCCTGAAGGATACATGCTTGCACCAGATGAACATGGCTGTCTGGATGTAGACGAGTGCCTCCAGAGTCCTTGTGAGCAGCTTTGTGTGAATGCTCCAGGGACATTTGAATGTCGATGTCGGGAGGGTTACCATCCGGACGATGAGGGTGGTTGTGAGGATATAGATGAGTGTGGAAATGACCCGTGTGAACATGCTTGTGAGAACACTCATGGCTCTCATATCTGCCACTGCCATCTGGGTTTTTCTCCAGTGCCTGAGAACCCCAGCCAATGCCAAGACACCGACGAGTGCCAGATACCCGGAACCTGTGAGAAGATGTGTGTGAATTATGAAGGTGGATTTGAGTGTTACTGTGAGGAAGGCTATGAACTCATGTCTGATCACTATTCATGTCGCAAGAGAGGGGAGGGAGATGACCAATCTGCTGTCACTCCTCCTTTTGATTGGGTCACTCACCAGCCTGGACCTGTTTGGGACCCTGTGGACTATGACTGGAACCCACAGCAGAGCCACACTGACTGGCCTATGGAGGAGGAGCAATCTCTGGACTGGCTGACCGACCCACCCAGAGTTTTGGATCCTGATGTCATTTGGGTCACCAGTGCCCCTCAGGAGGAGTTGCCCTTTGATTTAGCACTGGACCCTCTGACACAGGAAGCTGAGAAAGATGAGAAAGACATAGAAAATGCAAGAGTTGACTGGTTGGAGTGGGGGCATAGGTCGGAGTCTGACCTAAAAGTTTTTCCCACCACCATCTTAACCATGCCGCCACCCACCACCATCTTAACCACTTCTCCACTCACCACAAGCTCCAGCACTACCCCAGACTGGTACGAAGATGACGACGAGGACGAGACCACTACAGCTCTCCCCTACCTTTCAACTTCGACAATCTCTGAGGGAGCTTGGAATTGGTGGGCGGGGTTTACCACTTTCAGCCAGAAACCAGGAAATCCCGAGGATTCAGTCGTCGATCTCAACATGCCTACAGATTCCAGCTATCCCACAGAAGCAGAAAAAGAACACGACCCCCTTAGGGAAAACTCTCCTTTTCTCAAGGAGGAGTTAGGGGAACAGGAAAAGGACTTTGTGTATGTCACACACCAAGACCCAGCTGTTCCCACACAGCCTACTACTTCCCAGCCATCCCCAAGCGAGGGTAG
The DNA here is from genome assembly GCF_023055335.1 of Clinocottus analis. Classification (NCBI taxonomy): domain Eukaryota; kingdom Metazoa; phylum Chordata; class Actinopteri; order Perciformes; family Cottidae; genus Clinocottus; species Clinocottus analis. The sequence goes on from NW_027175943.1 coordinate 11,354,398, forward strand.
AGAGATCAATGGTATCCCGACTTCTGTCCAGGAAGACAGGGGGCAGAGCAGCACTTGGCTTCTGGTGGGCCTCCTTGTGCCCATCTGTATCTTCATTGTAGTAATGGTGGCACTTGGCATTGTCTACTGCACTCGCTGTGCTGTTCATTCACGCAACAAGAATGCCACTGACTGCTACCACTGGATCTCTGGGGCACATGATAAACAGGGAGCTTCTAACCCCTCAGCAGGGGTCAAGACCCATGTTTAAACAGAGAGGAGAGAAACTGACATTTACATAAACAGACCCTGCTTCAGAGGTAAGCAGGAGTGAATAATGGACCTGGTAAGGGGGCAAGCTAAATGATTTTTCCCTCTCTGACCGTGGAACTGTGCACTCTTTGAACATGTGAATACTGTAAAAAAACATTAATAACCACTGACCTAGTTTGGGATGGGGTTGAACTTCTTTGATATTTCATACACTGACCGCACAACATAAGATCTGATTGCTTCATCATTGTAATAGGATACATTATGACATATTAGTGTCTTCATTATTAACATAAACAAGTCTGCTAACATCAGAGAGTAATGTGTGTAGTCATTTATTCCTTTCAACATTTCATAGCTGCAGTCAGATCCTGCAAAGAGCCTTACAAAAAAAAACATTGTGCTTTATTGTGATAGCAAAACTTAACTATGAGGTTTCTTCCATGCAAAATCCTCAGGCTCAGTTCATTTCAATTGCATATCACTGTAGAAAACTGTTACTGTCAACTGTGTCAAAGGGATTTAGATGCCTTATTAGCTCACATCAGCAGTGGGTGAAGAAAGACTAAGCAAATATCGCCTCAAGAGTAAAGACATTCTGCAGTCACATGATAGTGCTGAGGAAGCAGTCACTGTGTTGAATGTTTGATAAGAGACCAAAACATTATTTGTATATAGTGGTTATTTTGTATTTATGTTTGTTTCATACTTGTCACCTGCCATTTTATTAAGAAAATGATAACAATTTTATTAATTCTATGACATACTTTTTTCTTCTTCAATGGACCCCATAAAACTGGTTATATGTAATGTCTGTCTGCACATAGGAGTGTTTTTCCCCACTCATGTCCGGTTTAAGAGCACTTCTCTTCCTTTTTGTAAAAAAAAGAAGTGAACAAGCAGATGTTCACATTGCACAGGAAATGTTGTAGGGACTGGTGGTTGACGTTAGCTTTGGCCTTGATCATGACATGGCCATCGGTCACCCTTCGTAACCCTGAGTGATTAGTAGAGCTACAGAGGTTTTGTGTTTTACCGACCCTGAAATGTTGCATGGCCTTGTTGGATCACGTCCAGCTTTCTGACAATGCAGTCAGCGCAACACCTTGCAGTTGCGTGTGCAACTTCAGATATTTTACAATTTTAAGCAACAATCATATGTCAGATTCCCAAATTATGAATAACATGAAGGAAGAAAGGGACATTGAATTCTTTGGTGAAGTGCTTATTGGATATTAGGGTGTATGAATCTTATAGATCTAAGAAAAAAACAAATAAAGGAAACAAGGCACTTGCAAGTTAAATCACCTTTGCCTAATGAAACAAAGTGTCATTCTAAAATTTACACAAGAACAATTTCTCTTTGTTTTATTGATAGACTGTGAAATATGAGAAACATCTTATGTCTTTTTTTCTGTTATATGTTGAGAAAGCGAATTAAAAAAATACAACAAGAGTTCAGCATCAACGTGTATTATTGACCTAGAAAATAGTATTTTTGAAAAAACATGTCTGAATCTGTGGTCTAATCGAGCTCGGGCGTTTTACATGGGGCTTTCAATCGCATCTCAGTCTTCATCTGGATATGGCGGTACTCAGGTGCTACATAAGTAGGGAATTGCCATCCGCTCGGGAAGACTGAAATGCTTTTGAAAGCTCCAGAAAAAGCTTGTAAGTTTTTTTTTGTCAAACATATGAGAAAGGCTTTTATGGTTTGTTATAGTGTTAATTATGACATCACTGCTCTGGACCTTTGAATCATCTTCCTGATGGTTATAATCATGTCATTCATGTTTTTAGGGACTCTGCAGTGAATCTAAAATAGTCACCGCTTTAGAAAAGTGGAGGAATTAATGTGGGTGGAGGGAGGGTGTGTGTGTGTGTGTGTGTCTGTGTATGTGACAATAAGAATACTGCGATTAAAAAAATGATCATGATCCCCCCAAGAGCCCTCACTTGGAAGAAGAGGCTTGTTTTGGAAAATACAACAGGATCCTTGAACATAGTCCCCACTGGCAGTAAATGAGCATTGTGATTATATTGACTAATGGAATGTGCTGATCAAAACCAGGTTCTGGTTCTGGGAGTGGCTCTTGGAGGGGGTCTCTCTCTCTCTTTCTCTCTCTCGCTCTCTGCCTCTGACCTATTTTCAACATTGTCATCTCTTCTACAGCTCTCAGTAGACACACAATCCAGTCACCAGTAAACTGAGCCCTGCTTATGTCTTTGGTCACTCTCTCTCAAACATTATGATGCCCCCAGCTGTGTATTATGCAAACATATGCCAAGTTTCAAAGTATATTTCCAATTTATTACAAATTGAGTCTTATTTTGGTGATTTTTCCTATCAATAATAATAATATTGTGCTCACTAAGTTATATGCCAAGATCTGAGAACACAGTGATGTCACTAAATAGAAGTCTGATGGGGTAACAATAAACTTCGGTGGTGGGGTGTTGATCCACGGGCCCAGACCTCAGAGCCACAAAGACTGCAGGTTGACTAGTTTGTGGTAAATTAATCAATTAAAATTAATGTGTCAACACTGCATGTACCACTGAAGCCCAATGATACATTTAAATGCTTTGAGCCACAAGACAACGCCTGCCTTATAGAAGTAAAAATCTGGTTTTGTTTTTGTCGCTGGGATCCCCAGATTTTTTTAGTAGTACCTCCAGATAAAGTGATATAGATAAAGTGGAAAATCTGTTGGTATGGTTCTTGACGCATGTGATGTTATTGTTGCGATGTCACTGCATTTCCACTTCTCAGCAGGTACTTTAACCAGTACAATATCATTGTATCCGATAGGAACACTATGTAAGCAAGACTTTAACATGAAACCAGGATTATGCTTTGATAAAAGCTAATTAAATATCTCAAAAGCAACATGTTTTTATTGATGCCTTTTTTTGCTCCTGAGAACAGCTGTGTGACTCATTTTATGCCCATAGCATGTAGCTGAGATTAAACAGTACGGTCACTGCGCAGAATGCATTCAGTGTGTTTTTTACAATAGCTGCTGAGTCTCCAAGCTTTCGAAACGAGCAGACGTGGACTTGCTGGAGCCTCCAAACTTCACATGGTAAGTCGGTGAGCTTAGAGAACCTCACAGGAGCTGTAGTTAAAGAATACCACAAAAATATCTGTCACTACCAAAGGCTTGAACACCAGATTTACGATTTAGGTCACTCTTATTTTTTATACAAATAAAACCCATTATTTAGGATAACAGTTTTTAGACTCATTGTATTTACATTTTAGTATCTTAAGACATGATAAACAGATACCAATTAAATAAAATATACATTAATATAGAGGGAATCAAGTAGAAATCTAAAGAAAGATGTTGTACTGATGTGGGTGTGGTTTCATCCCTCAGCCAGTTGCTCACTTTTCTTCTAAATTATACAGTAGGTGGACTTTACTTACACTAATACTGATACAGTAAATAAAAAATAAAAAAAGGATTTCATCATGTTAATCATTTTTAGTATTTTAAATACAAATTCTGCTTATGCATTTCATTTAGTAAAATGTTTTTTGTAACAGATAACACTGCACATTTCTCTTCTTTAATTTACCTCTGGGGACCGAAGTATTTTTCTTGATTTTACATAGATTCTTAAATTCATCTTTTAAAGGCACTTGCATATAAGATACATACCCATGTGTTACGCACAAGTGACTTTTTTAACTAATGCAGAGCTGCCAACGTATATATATATATATATATATATATATATATATATATATATATATATATATATATATATATATATATATATATACCAGAGCTGCCAACTTTTCGAAAAACCTTGGCGTGAGATGTTGAGGGGGTGAGAGGACGAGAAATACCCACCGCCGCGAACAGCTGTGTGTCGGGAAGGCGTGACTTAATACTTCTGCAACTCCAACTCCGGCTGGCCACGCAGTCGGATTGACGGACTCGTTTTGATTTTTAGTTGCCCTGCGTTTTCCATACGCCAGAACAGTAGGTGGCGCAACGACCGTTTAGAGTCGACATGCACACCGACGTTTACTGATATCTCCCTCCAGGAATTCACCTCCGTCTGCGTGTCTTTATACTCCGTCAGACGGGTTTTATAAATGCTCATATTTGCGGACCTCTTCAGGCAAACGTTCTTCAACAAGATCCATTGTTCGTGTTTCTGCTGTGGCTTTTAAAAACGGCGGTATTACGCTATGACACCGAAAATGCGAGACAGAAAGGATGTGGTTAGCGGACCAATCACAGCCTTGTGGGCTTGCGTTGCTTTGACGGATAGTCAGAAATTTGGGGTGATGCACGCAAGCAAGCAAAATGGCCGATTTGACCACGCAAGGTCAGCTATGCATGTCTTGCGTGCTTGCGTCTCTGCGTAAAACCCGAGTATAAATCAGCCTTTACAGTCACGTTCAATGCGTGAGACTTGAGAGCCCGATACCTCCGTCTCTCTGCTCCTCTCTGCCGGCGGTCCCCGAGTTGCGGACACAGTCCAGCGACTGTGTCTGTTTGGGGTAAACAGGATGTCTATGCAGCGAATATGTTTACAGATGCGCTCTTCAGCGCCATCTATCAGCGGGGAGTTTGAAAAGGAACGAACGCGCTCCAAACTTTTTTTTGGGCGTGAGATATTCGTAACCCCCGGGTTTATTATTGTAAATAAATAATAAACATTATTATTCGTATTACTAGTATTATTATAATATACCGGCGTTACATATGAATTAATAAATATTTGTTATTGTTAGTATTATTATACGCCAATCCCAGACCGGGGTTGCGTATAAAGATCCGGGTCAGGGACAGGCAACTTCCTGTTGTTAATACGGCGCTAGCGGAGAGGCGAGCAGTTGTTTCAGCAAGTCTTTTCTCCTCTCCAGACCTTGTGGTGAGTACACTGCAGCTGGTTTTAAAAGTACATGTATGGAGGCTTAGTTTAGCGATTAGCGCGTTCTGGTAAGTGTAGCGATTAGCGCTACCTGCTGTACATTTGTTTTGTTGTGTGTAGGTTTCTACCTTGGTTCTCTCTGAGCGGGTTGACCTTGTTTTGTACGAGAAAAAAAACCTAGCACTGTGTGTTTTATGTGGTGTACTGATAATTCTTTTGTGGCCCACTCTAAGTCAGGTTTTTGTATTGTGGCTGGACCTAAACACAGCCAGGATTGGATGGCGAGCTACCCTCACGACAAACCGAGTTTACCCCTTATCACAAAGTGGGGTAGGATATCGAGCGAACTCTTCTTTCCCCTTCTTTTTTTTCTACACACGGATTGAACTTTTTTTTTGTTTCCCTCCCCGTACAACTCCAAAGTGAACTTTGCACCACAGCGCATGCCGATTTGTGAACATTTGTATCTCTGTATTTGTATGACAGTATGATCATCGTTTCTTATCACGGAAAAGTATCAAAGTAAAAAACTGTTTTGATCTCAACTCATGTTTCCTACAATCATTGGGCCTAGTGAATCTTTTGTACTAGCCATTCAATTAAACATATTAGCCACAGGTTACATATTGGTTGTGTGGCGTGTGAGCGTGTGAAAACATGAAAAAGCGTGTGTCACATGGCGAAAGCGTGAGAGTTGGTGGCTCTGCTAATAATTATACCTGTGTCCTTGTATTGTAGTGTATTGTATTTGATATATTGTTGTTGTTCTGTTTGTTGTTATGTGGATTTACGAGTCTGAAATAAAAGAAATATATGTTACATAAAAACTTGCAGAACAATTTCATCTCTGTATAATAAGGCACCATTGTCCTAATGGTGCGTTCGCAACAAAAAACGAAAAATGTGCTTTTTCGCACACCATTCGCAGCGGAAAGGGGGTGCGGCTATGTTACCTCAAGTTACCAGCACATAGCTTTACTAGCTAACCTAAACTGACCCGGTCACGTTCCTGTAGTTACCAACACATAGCCTTACTAGCTAACCTAAACTGACCCGGTCACGTTCCTGTAGTTACCAACACATAGCCTTACTAGCTAACCTAAACTGACTCGGTCACGTTCCTGTAGTTACCAACACATAGCCTCCCTAGCTAACCTAAACTGACCCGGTCACGTTCCTGTAAAACATTTTTCAATTCCGCTATCGACCATTGAACATTAACTGTTGTGGAAATACCACAAACGTCGGAACATCAAACGTCTGTGTCTGAGTTCATAATATCATCCGTAGCCGCACACAGCTCGGTGAATACTCGCACGAATATTTCGCAAATCTTCTGGCGTGAACACAGCTTAAAGCACATATGTGAAGACAAAATATGGCCCTAAAGCTAAAAAAAAAGTTATCTTGATCTTCGAAATTTTTCATATCTCTTGTGAAAACATATCTTTACTCATGTGGACGAACTGAGCTTGAAATTGTTTTAACAAAGGTCTTAGATTCACAAACGCAGTGAAATATATAAATACAAGGGTAGATACATGTTATTTGAATAGAAATGTTGTCTGTCACTACTTTCACCAAAATGATAAAAATGTCAACTTCATGGGGTGTGTGCAAATGACAAATGATCATTACAACATTTTTTGTTTTTAAATAAAATATGTATTAATAATATAATATATTTACACAAATTCAGAAATAGAAAACAGACCCAAGCTGGTGGAGATGGCTGTGCTTGAGGGGCTGGCGGTGGTGAATCCTCGGGTGTACATGTGGCGATAAGCTTTGTACCTGGTGAGCAGTCCATGTCTTTGTCAGTCTTCCACAACAGCTTAGGTGCAGGAGGCTGTAGCGAAGCTGCATGTTGTCCACTGTAGCGGTTGTGAATCCTCAATGTAAAATAAATTAAACATGTAAGAGCCACAAGTGTGTTTTAGATCAATTAAAATGTCAGAAGTATTTAGAATTTACTATTTAGAATTATGCTCACGGCGGAGGAACTTTATTTTTGAATTTTATTGAAAGATGTTTATGTTAATGACAGACGCTCGCACCAGGTGTTTAAATGACGTCATAATGGCATCAGGTGGTGGGGAAAGAGCCGCATTAGGGTTGCGAGCATAGTTTTTTACCGTGTGATCAAAGGACCGTATATTGTTTTTGAACGTTTATTATTTTGTACATTTTTGCTAAGAAATAAAAGACAAAGAAACGGAATCGAACAGTCTGATTTCATACGCGTGCGAGAAAACTCACTGTACTCTTTAGCTGCGTTATGAAAACAGACGGAACACCGCTAGAAAACATGTCTGTGCCGTTTTATTGTAAAGATATTAATTTGATATGAATATGATTTACAAAATGTAAATATTGTAAATTGCGCATCTGCATTGGGAGTTTCAGAGGTATTAAACTAACAAGTCAATATGTTTTAAAGTAATTTTACAGTATACTAGCAAGCAACTAATATATCTGGGTAAAAGTATACAAACACAGAAATTAAATGTGAATTCTCAAAACTTTTTTGAAAAAAAAACTTGAGTCTTCTCCTAGGCTGGTGTCTTTTTCCCTGCAGTGAAAGGATAAAGAGGAATTTGTTTTAGATTCCCATTAGAAAATACTGCAATATGGTTATACAACTAATAACATTACAAAAAGGGCAAACCGCCCCACAGTGAATAAGAGCTACACAAATCAGAATGATTTGTCTCCCCTGGTATCAGTTGTTCTGCCAATTGTACTCAATGAAGTCCCTGATGAACATTGATGCCACATGTGGATTGAAGAACTCTTTCTTTGAACATCTGGCCAGTCCTTCAGCTCAATTGGACCTTGGAAGCGCATACTCATCTCTGTAAATACAAGAAGATTCAGGAAACACATTATGTGAAGAAAAGAAATGGGAATTTTAAATAATTTAGTGATTGAGTACTCTATTAGATAAAAGACAAGTACTCGAATATACATGTTTGAATGATGAAGCCAAAAAAAAAAAAAAAGATATGTTCTCACTTCTTACCCTTGTGTATTTGCTGCCATTGTGATTACCTTTACCTGCCCTGATCAGCTTCAGCTGTTCCGAATTACCTGGCCTACTCCTTGAGTATTTAGTCTGTGTTCTCCCCCTTGTCTGTGCCAGTTTGTCAGTACTTCTGTCTTTGGCAGAAGGTCTTTTGTCTTTCTCTCTTTTGTTTAGTAGCCAGTTTTTTTTACTTACCTTGAATGCCTTTTGCCTTACCCAATTTTTTGGGGGGAAATATCCAGGTCTTGAGTCATGATTTTGGGTCTTTACCTCAGTGGTGGCTTTGGACTTAAAAGTTTCCAATAACACTAGTAAATGATCCATATTGGCAGATGTAGATCAATTTTATTGTTTGATTGTTAGAGGTGCCGGAATATTTTATTTAATTTTTTCGTCAAAATTGCAGAAATAATTTCGATCATTTAAATTACTTGGTTATAGTACATTTGTTTTCCTTAAAAAAATTAAAAAAAACTTTAAACAATTTGGAAATTAAAGTTTGGTATTATGGAGTAAAGCAAAGGTGTCATTAGTAGTTTTAATGAATTATAAGTTGCTTGGAGCTGGTGAACGGATAATCTTTGTTTTTTTTATTGCTGTGAAAACATTTAAAACTGGAAATATTTAAGTTTCTCAAACTAAATTTCATGAGCTTATTTGTGATCACATCATGATATTGTTATATATTTGTCCATTACTCATATTTAACAGAGCCTGAAAGCAGCATAATGTGACAAAACAAACGTTCATGAGGCATGGTTTTGGAAAAAGGTGTGCTTTTCAGGGACAGGAGAGACTCCCTCTCCAGCTTTGCCAGACGCACTTTGAGATTATTGTTCTCTAGCGAGAAAACCGTGACTTGGTCAGCGTAGGGACTGCACCGGCAGCTGCGTCCAACTCATCAAGCTCGCCTTCCTATTCATTGACGCTTCCCATTCTCTTATCATCCTATTGGCCTCTTCACCTCTTGATTGTGGCGCTCCTTCATCCTCCTCCTGCTTTCGCAGCACCTCTGGACGGTGGGGTTCCCCATAGTTCCTGTCTCATAATTTGCTGGGACAAAATCAACGTAACGTCAACACCCCAAGCCAGTACAAAGGGCAATGCCAACAGTGACGCCAAGAGCAACTTAACAGAAACATAACTACGTTTCACCAAACCTCTGACACATAGCCCGGACGAGCCCCCAACTGTCTCGACACGGCTCAGGCACTGTGACAAAACGTGAGGGGGAGGCGCAGCGTTCCAAACGTCACCATCCCCCCCCCACCCACCCTCCTCCACAGGTGCTTCTCATTAGGGTGGTGGCCTGCAGGAGACCATAAGAGCTGGGTCCTGATGGGAATCCCAGCATAAAAAAAAAATCATACAAGGGGAAATAAACTAAATTCCTGTCACTGGGGAGCTCTTGACAGCATCTGCGACCATGTTGTCTGTCACCCTCTCTTTATCATTCTCTGCACCTCCTGATTGTGGAGCTCATCCATCCTCCTCCTGCTGTCGCAGCACCTCCAGATTGTGGGGCTCTCCATAGTTCCTGTCTCATCAGCATCAGTTGGTGATTGTGTCTAGTTGTCTCCATCGCCGCCTTCAGCTTCTCCTGAGCTTCCTTTTGCGGTACACCTTTTCTTATTGCTGCTTCTCCATCAAGGCCTTCCAACGCATGGCAAACTTGTGCTCTAAGGAGCCCGCTTGAGCAAATCGTTGTGCCATGCTCTTTGTGATGCTGCTGTTTTTTGTTTATGAGTTTTTCTGGCTCTCCTTTTTCATCGAGCTGTTCCATTGTAATAGGTCAGAAAAAAGGCTGTGAGAAGATCGACACCATCGCTACACTTTTCCAAAGCCTTTGTTGCAGCTGCTTTAAAGGCAGCTTTTTACTGACTGGCTTATTAAATATGAATTTGAACTCCTTCTACAGGCTGGGCCCCAGACCACTGTGTGAGATCAGAGGATGCTCCTCAGAGGTTGTCATTCAATCTGAAGAAGACTATCACGCTCGTCTGGATTTTTTTTTTTTTTGAGTCTTTCACGATTCATATGTTTTAGTCTGTTTAAATTAATATATCTATCTCTCTCTGGTCCACAAGGTGTCTAACATTCGGTGTTGCTATACCACAATTTATAATTGATTTAGTCTCATGCACAGATGTCATTTAGTGATCCACCCGCATCTACACTGTACATGCACAAAGTCCACACTTAAGTCTATCGCTATTTATAGTTCATTACTACGAGTGCAGCAGTGCGTTTATAAAGCTACGGTTCTTGGGATTCCAACCATCATCATTTCAAGTTTCAGACAACCACAGTAGCTGCGGTTAACATGAATGTCAGACAAACAAGTCAAAATCTTGGCAACTCACCGTTGACGCCTCATATTTAAGCAGTAAGGTACAAGAGGCAGTACTGTATCGTCAATAATGTACTGTTCAAGGATGTTAGGCCCGACGCACATTTGTTTTAATGTTGTGATGAAACAATTTTCATTCCTCATCTTAGTTTCCTGTTTTACACACTCGCTCACGAGTCTGCTCGCTCAGAGTTGTTTATCTGCCCTCCTCTACTGATTGTAAGCCATATCAAAGCTTTCTTTTTTTTCCCCTCCGTGATTTAGAGAAGTTTCCTCACGTTGGGAAATTATTCATGTTTCTCATTTTATAAAAGTTGCAATTAAAATCAATATGACAATGGAACCAGTGGCGACTATAGAACATTTTACATGGGGTGGCAAGTTGAAATTCAAGGGTGGTATATCACACACACACACGTCTGGTGTCTATTTGTATGTATTTATACAATCCAGGCAGTGTAAACAGACGACAGCAATGTCTTGCCAAGAGTCTAAATATTGTTACAAAAAGCCATAACAAATATATAAGACTCAAAACACTGTCAGATATTACATATATTTACATATTTAGCAGCAAAACAATTCTGTTGTATTTAATATTACAAACAATTAACGTACATTAAATTCCAAACAGCAGTTCATGGAGCTAAAATAAGAACACTACGGCGATTGCCATGTTCGACAGCAAATCGTCTCACAAACTAATCCAGATCAAGACACTTAGTATAGCTAGACTTGACAATCTATTCTCCGCCATGGTAGAACGTAAGTGATTGTTGAGCAGCTTTAGAGTTGAGAAACTCCGCTCACATGAAGCACTGCTAACGGTTAAAACTACAACTATTTTACACAAACGATGTCGTTCAAAGAAAACCGTCTTAATGGGATCCAAAAAAAGTAAAAGTTCGATGAGACTAGTCGGTCTCTCTTTTTTGCTGTTCTATCAAACAGTCTCTTAATCTGATGCAGTTCAAGCTTAAGATCTTTTAAATTTGTCCCATAGGAATTTGCCAACATAAGAACAGCCTCCTCACAGAGGAAGCTAGGACTTGATGGATTAAAGGCCTGTATGCCTTTTCATGATTTGACAGTTAATTGGGAAAAACGCCTTTCCATCTTTCCAATCACGCAATCTATTATGGAGTAATAGACTTTAACTCTGAAAGACACTTTGCTATCTGGTTCTGTGTGCTGTCCAAGAGTGGATGTTGAGTATTTCACCCCAGACAGTCTCAAAAGAGGGCTCACTACAATATTCTCTGAGAGTCTGTTGGAGTGTTTCTGCCATCTCAACGGCTTTTGTTTGGTCAACTTTTGTAGACTGTCTTGTTGTGTTCAGAAAGATTTGTGGCCAGAGATCCTCTGGCCTCCACAGCTCTGAGTTGTCTTCATGTGAAATGTCTTCAAGGACACACACACAATAGCAGGCAACCTATCCATCACATTCTGACAAGCTACATACCTGCACGCCCATCTTGTGTCACTAAGACACTGAAGCTCCATTGGTCCAGCACCTTTTAAACATCTCTTGTTGCACCTTCAGCCATTTATCATGCACATACGAGCCTGACAAATACATACAGATGTTCCAACAAAGAAAACTTTCCTGCCTCAGATACAGATTTCACACTGTCCACTATCACGAGGATTAAACAGTGTGCACTGCAGTATACATAAAACGCTTGACTGGCTACAACCCTTATTCTAGCCTGTACACCTGAGTGTTTCACGCTCATAACGGCTGCTCCATCATAGCCTTGCCCGACTAAGTTTTCACGCCAAGGTTTTTCGAAAAGTTGGCAGCTCTGGTTATTTTCCTCACTGGAATGGAGTTAAAGATGGTCAACCAAGGTGACAAGAGAGCAAGGCGGACTCAACCATTTTTCAATATTTAAATATTAGGCCTAAACATTCTAAATCAAACGCTTCATAGGCACTATATATATATATATATATATATATATATATATATATATATGAACTTACATTACTTGGGACTCAACCTAACATTAGGCTGTTAACGTTTTCTTATGTTAAATTGGATATCTCCATTATTGTGCCTCTGTGGAAAACGTTTCTCACATCTTTTTCGTCTCTGATGTCACTTCCAACCACTCTTGCTCTCTTTGCCGGTGGCTCAGTGCTGGAAGAGCCTTCTCCTGCCAGGATACTCCAACTCTGTCCAACTCTGTCTTTCAGTGAGACTTTGTGCCCAGTAGCTTTGAAGGGAGATTTTTGGATTTTTTAAAGTGCGTAAAGATTAGCCTACTAAAGCCAAGACTTACCAAATGTCATCCGGGGTGCAGGTAAAATGCAAGTGCGTTGGGGGGGTAGGAGTGACTGATACTTTTCCAAGGAGGCGACAGGAAGAGAATACATGTAGCCACGCCAACTGTCCTCCTTGCACTCTTGTGGATCTTTGGGATTCTTTGTCTCCTCATTGAATGTCATGCTGGCATACTTCTGTCCATTCTCATCAGTGAAAACAGCGAACGATCCTGTGGTTACCTCGCGGTTACTCTTCTTCCCTCGTAGTCCAAAGTGGAGTTGGATATCGAACCAGACATTTCTAATTAGACCCTCTGGTGTGGTCGGATCCAATGAGGCCTTTATTGTGGCTAAATCACAGGCTGGTATGATCCATGATGTTTTGTCATGTTCCTGTCATCTTCGGGTTTTTAAAACACCAACAATAATATTGTTTGGGGAGAGAACGCAATGTCCTTCATCAAACACCAGCACCGACTCAATAGTGGATAATTCAGGTATTTGTCGAGTCCCAAACGCAGGCAAACGTAACTGCTGTTCCCGTAGTGGTCATTCTTTTCATTGTGCACAGTGCCAAAGAAATCCTGCAGTATTTTATTCATACCTTCTCTGGTTATGGTCTTCAGATCCGTTTTTTATCCCATCTCTTCGCACCAGTTGGCAAAGCAGTTAATTGCCCACTTTGTTTGGCTGACGGGTATTTTTTTTTCGTTGCGCAACATTTCATGAGTCTCAATTTCTTTCTGATTTAATGTAGCATGACATTCATTCTGAACAGGCAGTGTTCATTAGTAAGGGTGCCTGTAAGCGACAAGCTACTCCTTCTTTTGTCCATGTTCAGTATGTTGCTGACCATTTTTAAAGATGTATGTTTAAGGCCAGCAGTTGATTCACTTTATATAAAAGCAATAATAATAATCTATAAATAGATAGGTATCTTTTATCCCCATTTTCATATTTGTAAAGCGTTACTCCGATAACAAATTTTCCCTTGAGGATTAATAAAGTGTGTGTATGTATGTATGTGTGTATGTATATATTTGAACGTCATTCACTGCAGTCCTCAGATCTGTTTTGTGGTACAAACAGTCTTGTTACACACTCTTAAAGCTGACATGCTGTGCTGCCCAGACCTCTCCAATTTAAAGGAATCTGTCTTAAAATAGAATCCATCTTTAAAGGCCACAGATCTCTGGCAGAAAGGCCATCTAACTGGACCTTGCCTCTCTCGGATCAGTTTGTTCATCGCCTTAGGCTCTACAGATGTAAAGCTTTTTCTGTCTGCAAGATTAGAAGGATTTATAGACAACTGATTTTGGAGTAAGATGCAATGCACAACGTGTGAGAAGTACAGCCGAGGAAGTAAAGTAAAACAATGGCATCTATCCATCCATCTCAGGGCTCCAGGCTAACTTTTTTTACTGAGCACAGTGGCCCCTCACTTAACATTTTAGGGGTGCAAGCAGAAAATTTAGGGACGCACACTATAAATCGACTTAAAGTTTTCCTATCATTTTCACTGTATTACTGATAAATAGTTTGAGAATAAATGCAAAAACTACAATCTCATAAACTTGTTCAATAGTTTTAATAACATACACCAGTTATATGGCTTAAAAATACAAAATTAATATTCATGCTCTCCTGACAACAGAACAAGTTGTAGACGTAACGTGCATTAACACTTCCTGCAAAAGATCGCCCCTTGGTGTTGGCCAGCCCTTGTAATTAGGCCTGCTTGTACGTTGAGCCGAGAAGTCAACAGTAGGGTTGTCACATACCAAAATTATGACTTTGATACGATACCTGAGATAAAACCACGATACCGATATTAACGATACCAGAATTCGATACGATACTGGTATATTTATCTATAATAGTAATACATAAAACTTCTGTATGGTTCCCTTTTTGACCAGCTGGTTTCTGCCCAGTTTTTTTTTTTTAACATTTGACTAATAGAATTAATATTAGTATTAGCATACAGCAAGATATTGATAAAAACTACATGGTGCCATCATAGCATTGATTATACATGACTATGTAGGTCTATTGTCCGGATGTCAAAGCGAGTTGGTGGACCTGGAGCTGATTAACATTGAAGAACTGATAATTTTGCGAAAGAGAAAACCAGAAGAACAAGCTCAAAGAAGAAGATGGAGGTGGAATGTGCGTCCACCGAATCAATCAAGGTTGAGTATGGGCGATAATGCAACTCTTGTTCTACCTCTGAGGGATATGGACGAAGAAATGCACTTTCAGCATTTTCGAATGTCGGCATACAGATTTGATGACCTTCTTTGTCGTGTGCGACCACACATACTGCGTCGTCGCACACCGCATGCCAATTGATGCCCAGAGACTGGCTATGGCATTACGAGTTTTACCTTTGGTGGCAATCAAGAGGCTTGTACCGGCAAGCCATAAACTGGCTTCCTCCACTGTGTCCGGCATTGTGTCTGAGGTATGCAAAGCGTTGTAGAAAGCTCTGCAGCCAGAATACCTGCCCTGTCCTTCAAACAGCAAGTGGGCAGCAATCACAGAGGAATTTTGGCAAATATGGAACTTCCCAAACTGTGTTGGAAGCATCGATGGGAAGCACGTTACCATCAAGGCACCACCTCATGCCGGAAGTGACTACAATTAAAAAAAGGTAGCCATTCTATTGTCCTGATGGAAACGTCCGATGGCTTGTAATGGTCCTGTGGCGGATGTCAGGGCATATAGGCGGTAGAGTGATGTCGGCATTTTTAAAGGAGTGCGCTTATGGGTCGCAGCTGCTCGACAACCAGATGAACCTGCCGCCATCAGCAATTCTGCCCGGGACGACAGTCGATGCCCCCCACGTAATTGTTGCTGATGCTGCTTTTCCCCTACACAACAACATCATGCGTCCATTTCCAGATTTAATGGTAAACCATAATAATGAAATGCATAGATATTTGACAGAACATAGTATTTTATCTATGATTGTGGTGCAACCATGTTCTATTCAGTAACACTCTGCATATTTTTGTTTTTTATTTTCAGGGACCAATCTAAGCAAGGAGAAGCAAATTTTCAATTACAGACTCTCCAGAGCCAGGAGGGTCATTGAAAATGCCTTTGGCATCATGGCGGCACGTTGGAGGATTCTTGGCAGGGCAATTGAGTTCCTGCCAGACAAAGCTGTGGACGTTGTCAAGGCCTGTGTTGTTTTAGCACATCCACTAAAGTCGCGGCAAACTTGTGTCCTCATCCTCTTTCTTTCCGCTCATCAAAGCGGCCCTTCCCTGTTCGAGAAGCTCCATCTCCACCTGCTCGTTCTGGTCCTGTTACCTCTCCCTTTTTTTGGGGGCCTTGCGGGACAGAGGAGATGGGGTGGACAGAGCCGGTTGACGTGGAGAATACGTGGAAGGCTGCACGGAGGCCTCTGGTAGAGCTGTGGATGGCTCAGGGAAGGCCTCAGGTGACGAGGAGGTTGATGGCTCAGGGTAGGCCTCAGGTATTGAGGTGCACGGCGAAGGTCCTTTGTCTGTGGC
This sequence comes from Clinocottus analis, assembly GCF_023055335.1. Taxonomy (NCBI): domain Eukaryota; kingdom Metazoa; phylum Chordata; class Actinopteri; order Perciformes; family Cottidae; genus Clinocottus; species Clinocottus analis. The sequence continues at coordinate 11,370,710 of NW_027175943.1, forward strand.
CATGCTTGTAGTTGAGGGCTATTCATGATAACAAAAGAACATAGTTGGTCTGTTAGCAATATGGCTACAATGATGAAAGTAACATAACTGCATTCCTTACATCAACAGTAAGGGCACTTTACAGACAGTTGCTCTTTGTTTGCCATACTCCCCCACAGTTCTCAGAGCCACCAACTCTCACGATTTCGCCGTGTGATACACGCTTTTTCATGTTTTCACACGCATTGGTCTTAAGTCACGCCCGCCCGACAATCAGCCTAGGTTTTTTGAAAAGTTGGCAGCTCTGGTTCTTTAGCAACATCAAAACAGCTTGTAGCGACAATGGCAAAGGTTACAGACAATTGCATTTCATCTACAATAAGGCTTTTTATCCCATTTATCCCATTTGCAATTTAGCCTATTTGCAATATGTTGAAGCATACTAGAAAGCAACTATGTGAACTCTCCCATTCTGATTACACTGCTAGCGTACTAGCTCGAACACACAGAGGCTGTTCAAAAACCAAGAACTTTATATTTACCTGGTCGTAGTTGGACGATGTCCGCTACTTTTATTTCCCTTTTTTTTTTTCTATCAAAGCCATGCAAGCAAACCTCTACTATTTATATCTGACACAAGCACTCTTAGTTACTCTTCATAAGCATTAGATAGATTGATTAAGAAATTACTCCAAATACCGTGTAATATGTACTCTTGTAATTACCTATTAGCATAATTTGTATCCAGCTTACTTAGTTTCAACTGGCTAATCAACAGAATCATATCAAAGTGTGCTTAATCAACAGAGCAATTTAGGGTTAAGTGTCTTGCTCAAGGACACATTGACATCAGGCTAGCGGAGTCGGGGATTGAACCGCCGATGCTCTGATTGAAGGACAACCCTGCTCGCCACTGATCCACAGTTGCCACTGAGAAGGTTCTTAGTGAAGCAAAGCAGTCGGCAAGGGCTTCATGTCAGGCGAGACAGCGGTGCTCCAGGGCAGCAAGCGCTCCATAAAATTAAGTATCAACGTGGACGACGGCAGAGCTTGAAGGCTTCGATTCTTGTGATGAAGATGAATATTCTAACAAGAGGGATCCATTTGAAGACGGGTAAGTGTAGTTACTAAACGTAGTTGCGCGTCCGTAAGACTACGTGGTGCTGACGAGTTTTTACACAGAGCACGCTGTGCACGCTGCTCAATCGTTACGATCTTTGTCAAGGCCGTGCTGCTCAAACTTTACGGCTACAGTCATCTTTCAGTGAACTTACACAGCACTGACCAGAAGTCATTTATTTTATTTGTATTTTTCATTTATAGTAAAAACATGTATCTACCATTTCATACATATATTTCACTCAATCAAGATAAAAATGTTCAGCTTTAGAGTCATTTTCTCTTTACACTTTTGCCTTAGGTCAATTGTACCTCATTATTTATAGAGCTGAGATTGTTCTGTGATTTCTTTCATGTAAAACATATGTATCTGATATGCAAGTGCCTTTTTAAAAAGGTGAATATAAGAAATGATGTAAAAAAAAGAAAATCGAGAAAATGACCTCAGTCCCTGAAAGGTTGGACGGCGCCTTGAGACTTCCATTTCAACTCCGTTTTTTGTCTTCAAAATAAAAGCACCTCATCTCAAAACAGGAAACCAGATATATTTTGCAAAATTAATTGACAAATAGTTTCCAACTTTAGAACACAGATTGAGTTACTGACAGTTCATTATATTGATGAATTGTCGGTGCTGCTCCACACGTTTTGACTCATCAAAATAGATAAAAGCGTGCAATACTCTAGTTTTTTATTCATTATTGAATTTTGCTCATAATGCAATAAATTCCAAAAAAATCATGCAATTTATATTTTTTCAACTTTGCCCTATTATGAAATCAGAATTCCCTTGGGAGAGAAAGAAAACCTGGAATTAATGTATCGAATGCCAATTTACAAGCCTCTAAAAACTTTTAAACTTCTAAAGTTATACAGACTCATCTATTTGTGTTTGACGTGGGTGGCAGCTATAGTTGAAATGGCGTGGGCTGTGGTTATGCTCTGGAGACCCTGAGACGCCGAGAGCTCTTCAAGCTGTTCCCTGGAGACAGCTGAGAGAAACACTGGGTTATTTTTAGCCTGCAATTATTTCATGTGACATATGTTGATTGAATACCTGAAATACTCGTTTAAACTACCTGCCCCTAAACATGTGACAGAACCTCTCTGTCTGTCTAAAGATGCTGCAGATATCCGGGTCCCCTACGGAGGACTTTACAGTGTGTATTAACATTTAAATTATTTAACGCGATGTAACCCTGAACGGGAAAAAAATGATCTGGAACCATGGAGTGAAGGGAAGTTTGTCCAGCTTGAGATAAAACAATTCTCTTTCAAAAAGCCTACTTATTTTTAAGGCTAATCATTTCGTTAGCCAGAGTATCGTGATTATGTTCTAACAGAATATGTTGGACAATTCTTTGTCTGAGGTGTCCATTCTGTGACAAAATCCTTCTTATTTTCTGCTCTGCGGCTCTGATTAAGGAGAACCAATTACATGATTAGGTGAGAATTATTTTAGTTGGGTTCTTGAAATTAAAGACATTCTCGGACATTCTGACCAATTGAGGCACCACTTTAATCATGTAACTTTCATTATTTCTATTTATTCAGGATTATTTAATGTTACAATAATGAATGATATTAATGAACAGGGCAAGTATTCCACCATCCATGTTACCATTCCCTCGCCCAGCAACCTTGGAGCCACAAAAGCAGTTTTTGCGTTACCTAACCAAACCCTGACATTGTGTTGGGTCCATAGACTGTATAAAAGAATTAGATGTCGTCAACGTGACGTCATTCATTGGTTTGTGGACTGATGTAAGCTTTGAGTTTGCTGATTTCACCGTTGCCATCTTGGATTACAGCCGTCGCTATGTTTTCTTACAAGCGATGCATTGAAGTCACAATATTTGCGATGCGAAGAAGTGAAGTAGTGACACCATATGGAATCAAGTCAAGTCGCAAGTTCTGCGGTTCGTCATCCAGCTGTTGCCACTCAGCAGTACCAGCTCTCTTTGGGCTCACTTTCTTCATGGTAGACTTCATCTAGCTTGGTTTCCAAGGTGGTTTCCTTCAGGCATTGTTTTTCCTCCATGTCGGCGGGGCCTTCACCTCCCCATTCTTTTAACGTTTGGCCCCTCGACTTCACAGAAAAGAGCCTCCTGGACCCTTTCTGTGTTTAGCTGCGTGCTCCTCTAGGTTTGGTTCAGCTCAGAGCTCCTCTCCTCTTTCCCGGTCTCAGTTCTTCCAGTTCTGTCAGGGACGTCTTTGTCCTCGGGGGTTGGAGCCTCTTCAAACTGCCATGATGTCATCAGCTAGAATCAACCTGTTCACAGCATTGCTTTGCAAGCCTCATTAAGCTCAAATCTGAACTTGCAAATCTCTCTCTGATTTCAAATGAATTGCTCATTTTCAAAACCAAGGTAAGAACATAAAAAATGACTATTGTGTGTTAGCTTTCGTCTCTTTAGCATTGATATAGCATAGAGAGAGCCAACACTTACGCTAATTCCATTCAAACATATACCATTATTAAGGTGCTAATACCTTTACAGTCTATTTGAATTCAAAATCAATTATATGTTACGTATGTTTTACATTAACTGCGCACAATGCGACTTTACTTTTGACTTTTATTCCTTCAAAATAAAAGGATCTTATCTTAAGACAGGAAACGAGATACATTGTCAACATTTTCTAAAGCCAGAATGAAAATTGGGTTATGTACACTTGTAATAAATTAATATTCTGGACTTTGTTGCTCATTTAGCAATAAAATTGAATGTTACAAAGAAATATACCTGAAATATGTTTGCGTGGTAAATTATTTAAGTGAACTGAGCGTTGAACAAATGTTAACGTTTGACTCATTTGGTTGTGGATGTTTAACTCAGTCACATGAACTCACATTGAGGTCAGTCCTGGTTTGTCAGTCTTTTACTCTGGTCCTCTAAGGCTATGTCTAATCTAATAACCAGTCAGCAGAGACCTGAACCTGAACCTGAGGTAAGATAACATGGCCCCAAGACTTGGTCAAGTCTTAAGAAAAATTGCTGGGAAAGTAGGATGGATATAAAGTACAGCCTTCAGCACTGAAATGTCTTTCACCACCTGTAAGTGTGATCTAAACATCCATGAGGTAAAATGTGGTGTGTGTTAGTCTGTCCTCAGCTCTCCTTTGCACTGCAGGGCTGCAGATGCAATCAACCATCGGTCGAATGACAACCGAGGGGCAGACAGACCGGGAGAGGAGAGATTAAAACCAGATGTGAGGGGTTTACGTCCAGAACCCGCCCCCTTCGCTCAGACAGTTCTGCTTTGTTCCCCAACAGAGAAGACAGGAGATCCAACAGGGAGAGGGGGGGGAGGGGAGAGGAGGTGCAGGGATCCACTCTGTCTGCCGTCTCTCTCTCTTTCTGGCTCCATTTGCAAATCAAATGGAAAAGACAGAAGCTAGTAAAACCTCCTGTGCTGCTAAAATCGTGAAAGCAAATTATTTATTATGGAAATGCATTTGTTGAATACATAATGAGTCATAGTTGGCCCAACATTAGCTATATCTTATTGCAAACTTCAAGTGGCTCTGTAGTTTTTAAAATATCCAACCTCCCCACTTCCTTCCCAGTATTGGGTGTTCGCCAGAAAAAAAGACAGGTGGTTTGGCTTTTAAAAGATTTATGAGATTTATGTGACCTCTTGTGTTTGTGTGTGTAACGCTATGGTGGAAGTTAGGGGTGAAGTTCAATAGCACTGTATTGAATCTAAATACCAGCAGGTATTTGTAACATCAGAACTAGAGCCGAGTCAATTATGGTACAGTCACAAAAATGTAGGATAGTCTTGGATTCGTCAGTGAAGTAAAAGACATTTTGTATCCTGCAGTTAAGCATCTGCAACTAAAAAAAGTGCACTCAGAGTGCAAATCTCTGTGTATTTTGTGACTGAATGAATACAACCAGTGCTGGATATCGACGTCAAACAGACCACATTCTAACTCAAACACAATTGGCCGTTTAACATTTACAAAAGCAGTGGGCATGAAGGCGTATTGTAATGTACTTTATTCAATCGTGCCGAACACAATACTGTCTCTCTGCTTGGCAGCAGCTGTGTGGCAGAAAGGTCCAGCGGTGTAGATGCTGTTAGTTCCATTAGCTGATAGCGGTTAGCCACGAAGCAGCTAACGCGTTCAAGACGGTGTGCAAACCTGTGTCTGCGGCTGCAGATCAGCGATGCACTCGGCTCACCCAGTGAGAACACTCCCGGTCTGTCAGATGGTCTGTTTTCTATCAGTCATCGTATCCAAAATGCTGGAGAAGAAATCTCAGCTCTTTTTGTCTTGTCAGACTTTTTTTCCCCGCTGTGTTTACTCCTTTGAGCTTCCTTGGGACTCTGTGTGAACGTCACTGCCCTCTGACACCGTTCTCACCTCCACGCTTGAATGATTAACATTTCTGTGTATTTCCTGCAGCCTGCCTCGGGCAACTCGTGCCTTTTGTCTTCTTTAGCGCGATGAAGCGTTTCAAAATGCCAACAGTCGTCTGCTCGAGAGCTGCAGAGTTTTTATCAGCGCATCAAGAACAGCGTGTACATATTAAATGGATGCGTCGCCATTGTCTCAAAGCGTGAATCGATGTACTAAACACAGAACAAAGGGGTTCTTTGTCGAGAATATTGGTTGTGTTTAAATGAGCTCATTTTGAAACCACATTATTCAGAGCTTTTATTAAAAATGTACTCTTGATCTAGCAAGAAAGCCTGTCACTAAACCTCCTCAGTCAATAGAAAAGAAGAGGTTAGCCTTTCTTGTGACTTGTCCATCCAAGAGGTCGATGTCTATTCACTTGTGGTGCGCGAACCAAGAGGGATGCAAGGGTGACATACCTACTCGGCTAACCGTCGGAATTGGCATCGCCCAGATCCCTCTCCACAAAGCATTGGATTAATGCAAAAATGAAGTGTTTGTCATACTGACTGGGTTGTTCAGCAAGATAAACTTCACAATTGAACACCACTTCATGATGCATTAGGCAATCTAAAAAGAACGACACCACGGTCGCATGACTTCACGTCATCGTCACTGAGCTGAAGGCAGACTCGTGTTCTGATCATTCTATGTAACCATGAGCAAGGCGTACTGAAGTTGTTGCGACAACACGACATTAATAAAAAAGGCACAAAATGACTGTGCAGATGCAAAATGACCATAAAGAGACAATCCAACCATAAGTTACATGAAAGTGCTACAAAAAGCGACACAAAAAGACAATGCAGGCATTATGTACGCATAACAAGCAACAATGCAAAAATGATCACGTCGAGACAAAACAAACTAAAATTACTACACAGAGACGCAAAATGATTACACAGACAGAAATAATTGAGTCAGGATAGTTGTTAGTCATGTTTTTATGATTGTTTGTTTTGGAAAGGTGCTGTGGGCGACTGATGAAGTTTTCATATTATTTTTAGGCCTACTAATTGACTCACACAAAGGCCCATTGCCTCCTGATCCATCCATGGCGGATGCTTCGTCACTGGGTTATACCTTCCAGCTCCCTCTCCCTTTATTACTGATACTTGATCTCTGTCCGTTGAAGTTGTACAATTAAATGTGTGCTGTTTTTTTGTTTTTCTTTCCTGATCAGGAAAGTGTTTGATGGCCTGACTGAATGCGATCGATGAAGTCGTGCTTGATTAGAATTGAACATGCAAGGCGACGCCATCGGGGTTGAAAATGAAGCGGCGCGTGCCGCAGCCGAGTGTACTGTACGGCTCCGAGGCTGTGCTCGGATAAAGAGATTTAATGGCACGCCATTAGTGGGGCTCAGCGCCTCCAGAAGCACTCCGGAGATAATTGCGTCGCAGGGTTTACAACACGTTAAGACCATAATGTGTAGTGTGTTCATGCCCGGAGGCCGAGTGTCTGTTAGTTTGCTGTCTGGTTTTTGGAGGCAGCCGACATCACACTTCTCCCCTCAACATGTGCTCATCAACTCTGGAACTTCATTCCTACGGGAGTGACTGAGGGGTGGACAAAACACAGTTTTGCTTGGATGTCAGATCAACAATATATATAATGAAATATTTGAATGGCAATGGTGTTTTATGAATCCGATCAGCTAGATTAAAGCTGATCGAAGTCTGATCCTTTCTGTTAAATTAACTTGAGCCGGTCGGTGTTGCAGCTCTGCTCACATCCACCAAAACCAGACAGAGCAGCATTTAACTGCATATAATTTATACAAATGATATGAAATGAATAATGCCAACCCTACTTTTGACAGTGGAGTTGGCAGAACACTAACTATCTTTAACAAAAACAGTGTACAAAACATTCAGGGAACATCTTTTATTTTACTGTCACCCAGACTTGTCTTTCACCTTATAAAAAGACAGACAGCTCATATTCGCTCTCTCTAATAATTGTTCTTTGAGTAACTTGATAACAAGCCCAAATTAAACTGTTTTGTTGTTGTGCCCTCTATTCTCACCACTCAGAAACACTCTGACACAAGACGCTGGAGTCTTTCTGCCCTTCCAACAAAGCAAGTGCAGATATATAGATAATCACTTTAACATTATGGAAATATCAAGCACATTCATACCTGGAAGATAATATATCTACCAACACACAATGTCTGTCTGTGTTTGCAATGCATTTAGAAAATATTCAGACTCTTGACTATTTCACGTTATTTCAGGGTCAGGTGGCAACCGGAGGTTCTGACGAGTGAATAAGGAAGTGTCTTTAAACTTGCATTCTATCTAATGTCCAGCAGGAGGCGACTCTTCTGGTTGCAAAAAGTAGTCCGATTAGATAGAAGTCTATAGAAAATTACTCTTGATTTATTCCCCAAGTTTGTTTCAATCTCTAGTTTCAAGTCTTCAATACAGCATGATGCTGATTTACTAAATTGTGATTTATTTAGAGTGAAATGGATCGTAAAGAGTATGCTTTAGGGCGGGCTTACATGATTGACAGGTTGCTCCCACTACCAGAGCTACATACGGCGTGTATAATATCTACAATGGTTCGTATAATATCCCCCACCGTCAACATTTCTGTATCCTTCAAAACAGTGTTTTAGTGCATTTTCGCATTATTTTGTACACAATAAACCTCACTACTCTGGCAACTGAACCAGGGTCCTTACCACAATCTCCCTTTCATCTTGCAGATCTAACACAAAGAGAAAATTAGTTCCGTGTCACGTTGTTTCATTCTGTGTCCTCGTGTTCACTTTGTTGCCATTCGTTTAAAGTCTAAACCTGTTTACAGGCAGGATGAGTTCTCACAGACACCTGGACACCCAGGAAAAACACTGCAGAAACTCACGTCTCGGTTTTATCTAAGTGTGTGAGTATCAAAAGGCTCGTAGTCTCGACTAATGCTCATGGGACTATGATGCGGAGAGCCTGCGATGCTCCTTCACTCCCTGAGCTGAAGGCTTTCACACTAACTTGACAGATGCCTGGGCCGCATGCCGAAGAACATGTCTTCTCTTTCCTCTTCCTTTCTGCTGTGGTGTAAATCACCATTTGGCACATTTCTCTGATTATTCAGCGTAAGAAGCTCATTGTTGAGATCGCCCACGAAGCTGTAACTCCAGTCACTTTACTGGCTCTTCTCAGTCAGCCTTCTTCTGCATTTACTCCGTTTCTCAGTTCCTCTGAGGTCATCATTAGGACTGTGCAAAAACTGACCATACCAATATTTTTTACTAGTATCAGTCAAGTTAAGCATTTTTAAATCCCGTTATGATCTGATTTAAAATTGCCTCTTTTACGTGAGCCGTACAGGCAGTAACATCACAAAGTCACTGAAAAACCGAAGCTGGACGAATGGGACATAAATAAGAAAGACCCAGCCGGCTTCAGTCGTTTATTAAATTCAAAGCGTCACACATGGTGTCGTTATGATGACTCTCTCTGTTTTACATGTTTTGTCCACTTAGAGGCCACACTTAATGAAGCGTCATGAAGTGTCGGCCCATGAGCGAAACAATTGGCTTCAGGAAGCTTCATCTCGCAATCGCTAGTTGTCAAAGATCAGGCCAGGAGGCCATGACCAGGATGAGACAGTACGAACAGACAAGGAGACAAATGGGGTTTAAATACAAGAGGATGTAACGAGCAACAGGTGGAAACAATGAGGGCAGCACAGGTGCAGGGAACCCACAATCAGGAAGCAGGTAGACAGACAATCCCAGGAAGTGTAGAGACAAAATAAAATAGGAAGCAAAACTCAAACCATAACAGGCCAGTGTAATTCAGTGCCGTGTGTTCACTGCTCACTGACTAAAAGGTATTTACATTGCACACTGTAAAGAACCTTTGGTGCAATGTGTCAGCTCAGATATGAATATAATGTGCTGATGTTTTTACCATGTTTTTGCTGTGTATCGCAATACGTATCGTATTGTGAGCTGCTTGCCTGATCATCATGTGGTCTAAGTATGGGAGTTTATCTAGATTCTGGATCCCCTAAACAACTGTATTTGGAGGTAAAACCAAATGAAGTGCACCTGGAATGTGGTCAACCATCCCTTATTGTACAGAAAAGTGTGAAAGAGGAATGTGTCTTATTGTTGTCGCATAACCAGAGCAACACGTCTTTCTCATATCTTAAGAATCGACATGCTCCTCAGGGACTGTACTTGTGTACTCTGTGCCTGCACGTGTACAGCATCCTCTACTAAGGTTATGAGGACAGGAAAGACATTGAAAAAGCCCATCAGCATGTTGTGGCTGATTTCCTTCTTCTTCAATGATTTAATCCTTCTGAACTCGTTCTGACTGCTCGTGAGACGCCACGGAGACTCACCTCGCCTCCACCCCCCCTAATTAGATAAATAGATGATAGATAATTACTTTATTGATCCCCAAAGGGAAATTCATATTCCTTGTCACCCATATTCCTCAGCATACTAGTCTAACGCAGTGACTTCAGGAATGTGGCTTTTGCTGACGTCTTCCATAGCGTTGTTTTGGTCTTGGCTTTCTGGCTGACTCCTGATCAGAACAAGCCCACCGCGACGATCTACCGTCGGTGTTCCCACTGTAACACACGATTTATCACCTGCTACTGGTTTTATATCAGACATCCAATGTGATGTTGCACATGAAGTAGACACCCATTTCAGAGAACACAACCAAGACATTAGCAGGGTTAGTACGCTTCATCTTTCTGTCTCTGGATTTATGATTTACTTCCCATATTTTCCATGTTGTTCCACGAGTGAAGTGGTTCCCAAACTTTTTCTGCCACGCCCCACTTTAGAAGAAGAAATTGTTCCTGTTCCAACAAAATTGTAACAAAATGGCTGAATTTGTATTGAACAATTGGGGACTCCTTCATCTGTGCTTTTATCAATAATAAATACAATTGCAATTACTTTCAAGTAAACCAGATTGATCCATCAGACAAAAAATAAAATGTGCAATCACTTTGTTAGAACAATGCAATTCAAATTATGTTCGTGCCAGAAAATAACTAATATTTGGCAAAAAATTGGATCTTAATGTGGCCGCAATTAACCTGTTTTGCACTGAATATATGTTTAATAGATTAACAATAAATGCCACCTGTGAAAAACTAAGCAAAACAAGTATTATATCAGTATTAGTGGCTGCAATGAGCTGCTTTCCTCTACAAATCTTTTTTAAACGAGGTTGCAGGCTCGATACGGCCGCTCTCCAATAACGCTGAATGAGCTTAGATCTGTATTTTGTTTTGTGGATGTAGCGATGTTGTTGTTGTTTTGCACCTAATGAACAGAAGTTACCACATTTGGAATGGTCCATTTGACTTGGAATGACCATCATTAACTAAATGATCATCATGCTGTATTGAGGGAGACTAGTGATTGAGACAAACTCATGATTACAATGTTTACTGAGGGAATAAATTGAGAGAATTTTCTTTAGTCTTCTATACAACCAAACTTCACCCTGCTGGTCAGTAGAGAGAATGTACATTTTAAGATGCTTGAGAGCAACAAGTATTTTCTACGGAGTTCAAACCTGAACACATAACGAGGGTCAAAACAATTAAACAAATATACTTAAAGCAATACACACATTTTCACTCAGAGAAAATGGCCTTTTCTAGTGTAAATCTATGGAGGAGTTATTTTGTTATGGAAATACTACACAGATATCAAAAATATCAATATTTGATGCTGTGGAAAAAGTCAGTAAACTGTTTTAAAGACTCCCATGTGTCAGCTTCTTTTGTGTAAAAGACGTCTCATCTTTGTTCACACCCGACATCAGTCATTTGGCACAATGAGGAAAAAAAAAGATCCACTGTCTCTGCAAGAGAATCCAATGTTCCACTAAATCCGTTGCAGCTTGGCTGGCATTCGTTCTCACATAACAAGCACATCATCTGTGATAAGCTGCAGCCCATTGGCTATAAAACAGAGCACAAAAGGCAGATTTTCCAGACACAGGAGGGTTCCTCTTCTCATCCACTAAATGCCAACTGAGCTGAAACATCACGGCGGCTCCCCGAGACCCATTTTCTGCTTTTTTGCCTAATGTTGATGTTAATCAACCACAGTGACTTTCTCAGTTAACTGACTGCTTCACAAAGAGGATACATTGTTTTAATGAGGCAGAAGTGCAGGAGGGAAAGACCTACGGTGAAGTTTCATGATTATTTAGTGCAAGGTTTATTGGAACTGGGACAGTGGAGAAAGCTTTCCTGTCTACGGGTCAACGTAGCGATGCTTGACAAATATAAAGGCCTAAGTTCTAGAAAGTATTTGTGTGCTTTCACCTCTGGGTGTCTGATGGGGTCGGTTGCGTAGAGCGTGACATAAAAATCATCACACGCAATCTGACGAGGACACGTCGACAGGAAACCGGGCGCGAGGCCACCAGCGTCGTGACTTTAGAGCAGACGTGAAGCTTCTCCTCTGGCAATTAAATGACGACACTTCTATTCACATGTTTCCCTCATCAATCCACAATGTTTATCGTGAAGAAGCGGGGACACATGGACACATGTCTTTGATGAGCACATTTCCAACATTAATAATTGAACACAGCGTCTGGGGAAAAAAAGAGTAAGTGAATTGTTTTAGAATGACTGACACTTCAGTCACATTCAGATGGTGCCGCTTTATATTATGCCATGTTTGATGTATTCTTATGCTTCTATTTATTGCATCACTGAATATGCATCTCATTTGTTTTCTATATCCTTTTTTTCCTCAGTACGTTTTGACACATTGCATAAAACAATAGCGTAAAATGATTTTTTTTTTGCACAGTTAGTGATCCTCCAGGCGAGAGGGGGAAAGCAGTTTGTTCATTTTTTGTGGTTTTACTTCGTCACACGGAGGTGAAAAATGAAACCTTCTCCCGTTTGCCGTCGCCAGAGGCTTCAGTTCAGTTGAGTTTTTTTCAGCCTGGAGGGAATGCGTTGTTGATGCTGTGTGTAAATGGTTGAACAGCCCATTAAAACTGAGACTAGTGATAACATCCCAGTGGGAAAGGATTCTGTCATGTTTTACAAGCTGTCTGCTGACTGCACACTTTGAGTGTCTCTCAGGAGATTAGTCTCGAACTCATCAACCAACCTCCACCATATTGACGTCTGAAACAATATCGCTCTGTCTTCGTTGACATTACTGTTTGCCGGGTGGGATAATGGCTGCATTATTTCTCTGGGGGATTGAGGGATGGGCATTGTTTGTCCATGGGATTGCCTTGATTTGATTTTGTCAGGTTCACGATTAAATAAATACAAAGTTTTGTGTGTATTTGTTTCTTCAGATTTATTGCTCACTGTCACTGAACACTTTCAGTATTTAAATTAAAATGTTATCTTTTCTCCGACATGTTAGCAGATGCCATGCCATTGTTCTGACAGACCATTATTCTGAAACCCCAATCATCATGCAAAATGAATCATGGCCCGTTACACGACCCTCTCTGATCGAGCTTCACATGAAGACCATTATCCTGAAACGAGTATGCGTGTATCTGTATTAAAAGCTTCATTCGTAATGTTCAAATTTAAAAATCACCATTTGAATACATTGCAGAAAAAACATTTTTTTTTAGTCTTAAGGATTTTTTTTACAATTAAAAAGATCAGGCTACATGTTTATTATAATTAATATACCATGTGTTGCATTAGAGTCCAGCGGTAGCTGTGTAGGATTGTTTCTGACTCCTACTGTAGAGTATTATAGACTGTCTAAAAAGTGAGAAAATGTGTTGGAAAGATATATATAAAAAAACGTGTCAACTGCTTTCAAAAAACTATTTGCTCTCCCGCTTCACTTTTGGTCAAGATTTTTCTTCTTTGTGAAATATGAGAACAGACATTCAAAGATTCAGTCGAAAAAAAACTATGTACCCGATTGAATCCAAAACTAACAAAATGTAATTTTCACATTCAGTCATTCGCACAAAAGAACTGCTTCATGCTCTGTGTGGAAGATGCTTTACAGAAAGACATTTGTTTTGATTATTTCAACTGTTTTTATTAGGAAAATCCTATTATTTGGAGCTTCGAATGTACACCACGTACAGATTATCCCACAGTGAGTTGTGTGTGTACGACACATGGTAACACAGTCTGCATTTGTTAGTTCTGAATCTTTAGTGGGAAGAGGTCGACCTCAGAGTTTTTCCTAATCAAACCAAACGATGCAGTGGCGGGTCCAAAAGAAATCAGGAAGATATATAACGTCAGGCATATTTTTGGAGCAGTTCGCCTCAAACAATACGTGTATTCTGGTATCTTTAACAAATATATTGATGTTAAGAGATATTTAAGAGCTGAAAGTACAGAAGTTGAATTTTATTAGCCCACTTAACTACTCCATTGTTTCTTCAAACTGTAGGCTCTCTTTATGCTTGCCTGCAATTTATGTTCCTGGTAAATTCATTTCTTTTGTTTCCACATTAATGAGTCAAGTGGGACAACTGTAATCAATGCATTCTCCAACAATCTACATTGATCTTCTAAACATTTCTCCTTTTATGAACAATCACCAGGATCTGAATCTCAAAGCTTGATAACTACTGTTTGCCGGTTATCTTTGTTACACATCCATTTTTGCACACTGCAACCAAAAAGCACTCCACAAATAATAACTGAGGGCCACATTTCATGACAAAAATGCATTAACATAACAACCAACTACTATCCTTTCATGAAAAGCAATAGTCTTGAATACATAAGTAGGTTTGAGAGGCGCGCGTGTGTGTGTGTGTGTGAGTGTGAGAGAGAAAATCCATTACGTTAGCTGGATAGCATCATAATAGCTTTGTGGCACAGGGACCTTGAAACAAAACTCAGAAGACTCTTGCTAAGAAGTAGAAGGCCAAGAAGTTTTTGATTTGATTTTTGAAGTACATTTCCTGAACATTGTGGTGACACTAGGACCCGGCCATATTACTATTATCTTGTTTTATTTATACATTTTAATTGTTATGGAATGCATAGACGACATGAACTTGATCCAATTGCATCTTTTGTAGGCTATTAAACTATCTTGCAAAATTACAAATGTATTCAATATGACGTTGTAATTGTTGGATCGTGTGACACGGGCTCATCCAGTGTTGCCGACTTTCCCACATTGGAGCTGGACGTTTCAGACCGAGGCCCCTCGCTGCTCTGAGTAACGTCACGTCGTCTTCCGCTCGCAGGCGGGCGTGAGTTACTATGGCTACAGGACTCTGCGTCTCTGTCGGTCATTTTGTCAGGACTGCAAATGACTTCACCTCGGCTGCTGCACAGGAAATTTCCCCATGGGGATTAATAAAGTATATATCTATGTAATTGGAATACCGCCTGTGGTACTTTTCAAGTGCTTAATAGTTAGAACAGTGTATTCTACAGTGCTGTTTTTAAGTGGGAAAAAAAAGGTGTGGCGACAACTTCTTTGCAGAGATGCAAAGCCAGAAAACTGCTCATAGATTAGGCTTGTTATATTTTTTTAAAGAGTCTTCTTTTTCACGCTTGCAGTTTGCTTCTTTTCCCCTAGAGAACTACTCTACGTTAAATCTAATTATTTTCCCCCCCAGGTTTGGTTCATATTAATATCCCACAGCGGGCGGGCACTGAGGTGTTTAATTCAAAAGGCAGACTTCAGATTTTTGCTGTGGAAGAAAATCCACATTGTTCTGGGTCAATTCATATTTGATGGCGTTCAGCCTTTCGAAACCCACATTTTCACTGCAATCATAAAACTGTTGGCTTTTTTAGCTTGTTGCACACAAAGGGAGGCACGCACTGATGACACCTATGGCCGCTCGGGCATCCTAACAAGTTTGCGTTTTTGAACG
Source organism: Clinocottus analis (assembly GCF_023055335.1). Taxonomy (NCBI): domain Eukaryota; kingdom Metazoa; phylum Chordata; class Actinopteri; order Perciformes; family Cottidae; genus Clinocottus; species Clinocottus analis. Next base: position 11,386,070 of record NW_027175943.1, read on the forward strand.
GTGGTCGGCGCCGACTTGCGCCGGCGTTGCCGACTCTCGTAGTTGTCGCCACCGCGAAGCCAAGACGCTCCCGGACTGCGCAATATTTGCCTGCGTCGTTCCTGGCGTCGCCTTCAATTGTGTCTTTTTTTTGCGACACCTTTTGCGACATTCCTCGCGACGACATCGTCCTCGCCGACGACTTGCTCCGGCGCCGGCGTTATCGTCCCCTTTTCAGCGACAAGAGTAGTCGCCGTTTGATGCGAAACCAAGAGCCTCCCGGACTGCGTCGTTTCATTCCCGTCATTTCTGTCCATCGCTGTCAAATCAGCCGATATTTTTGTCACAGTTCGGTCATTTTGTTCAGGTTCGAGAAGCGGTTTTGAACAACCAGTGCAAAAAAACAGTTTTTTCTTTTGACAAATCTATATTTGCCTGCACCTGGCCAAATTTTGTTTACAGTCCCGTCTTGAGTGAAACCAGACTTTCAATATTCCTTATTAATAACCTGCTATACAGCCATGTAAACATTTGTTCAGATTATGTTTGCAATCGGTTATATCAGCCGTCACTGGATGATTCTATGTCGTTCCATTTCCACGGCTTTGCTGTGGATTATTATGATCGTTGCTGTGCAGCTGTCAACGAAGTCAATGTATTCTCCATAGATACATCATTGATGTGCCAGAGGAATTTCCTGTTCTGTTCGTGTTCCTCTGTCACTTAGCTTGACAGGACATTTTTCTCGTGGTGACATGAGGCATGTTCCAAAGAGAGTGTGGCATACAGCAAAATGATGGAAATGACAATTTAAAGACTTGGGATGTACGCCTTGTCTCTGGTTTCATGTGTGATTGCAAGCCCCGCCCTAATTGTTTCCACCTGTGTCTCATTCCCGTGTGCATTGAGTCAACCCTCTGTCCTGTGCCACTGTGTCTTTTGATGTCCTCTTGATGATGTCGTGAGTGTTTAGCCAGAGCAAAACCTTTTTCGACGGTCTTCTGAGTTATATGTAAACCTTATTTTTTGCAACAAACTACCTCGTCTTGTCTCTGCTTTTGGGTCGTGGTGCTGACAACATCCGAAACCTGCAGGGTACAGAGAAATTCAAAGATGCAAGGTGCAATAACCTGAGCTCATCTCCTTGAATTCCAGATGGCTGTCACGAAAGCGTGACCTCCCGTTGATAACGAGGCAGCGGCTTCATACATTTTCCTCCTATTATCCATCGTTTTTCTCTGTACACACATTAACACTTCTCCACACCCTTTTGTTAACATTCTAACCTCTCAAAGAACTCCAGCTCTGGAAAGGTGGCTGTTGTGGTGAGAAAGGACATATTTAAAAAAAAAAATCAATCTTGGCTTTCAGCATGTGGAATCATCTAAATTTCATAACTTTCTTTTCGAGCGATAGAGATGGCCACAAAGTCTTCAGGTTAAATTAAATTGAGCTGATTGTCATGCATTTCTCTGTCCGTCTTACCGTGTGCCATGTGAAGTCTTGTTTATGTAGAATACGCTTGAAGCTTGAGAGGAATTTGTACTTCCACAGGTCAAGAGTTCAGGATCCAAACGACGCTTATATTTGTGTCTGTTACTTTAATAGGCCATTAGACTGTTACATTTTTTTAAAGGATAGAAGAGGTTATTTCTGTGGGGTTCATGACTCATTCACCAATTCCATGTGTCATTAGATTCCTGTAGCATAGTTTGCGCTTCAAATAAAATAGTTTTTAGATGTATTGTATCCACAAAATAAACAGCAAATCAATCTCATTTTACGCAGACTCCAGGAACTACTTCCCCTGACCAAACACCAAAGTCAGCTTTCATGTTTCAAATTCTGATTGGTTACTTACTTAATTTTCAAAAGAATAAGCAGGAAAACTGTACTCTTTCATCAAAAACATTCACTGCAGGTTCTGTGCAGACTGTATCTAGAAGCCATTAAACCACACGGAGTCCACCAGGTCCAACCCAATCAATCAAAGCAGTCATCATCAGTTGTGTCAGACTCTTCTTCATAGTCAGAGTTCCTGGTATCATGATGCTTAGATTTTAAAACACATGTATGTAGCTTTATTTCATTAATAAATCACTGAACTCTTCCTTTCTGCCCGATTGTCTGCACGTCCCTGGCTCCAATCGTCCTCAAATCTGAACAATCTGACCAAAAGTATGTTGTGTTTTTTTTTTGTAGTTGAACCAAATGAGGTGACTCATGCCATCCAGTGGCTTCATAATCCTCGCCAGAATGCCTCCAGTATCAAGCAGCAGGACGCAGCTCTGTCACAGGCCCTCCAGCAAGTATTCCCTATAAGCTGTGGCTGGTGAAGTGGCTGCCTGGATCCACCCTCCAGAGCATCTCCGCCTGTCTGCATAACACCTCAAGCAATCTGCTTCAGTGTTTCTGTCTGAGAGAGAGAGTTTGGAACACTCCTCAGTTGCCAGTTTGTTCTCCACTGGTGTTGTGGTGTTATATTTTCAATCAATCAGCTTCTGACACAGCGGGTCCCCACTGACACACCTTTCCTCCGATATCATACAATATATTACAGCATACTATTAAAGTATAATCGAAAGCCTTTAGAAGAAACATGGAGTACAGGTTTTTTTTTTTACATGAGGCTATTCTGCTCTATTACTTTATGTGGTGTGGTTAATGATTCCAGGTCTGCGTGTTATTAAAAACCATTAGCAATGCACCCTTTTGGCAAGAAATTCAATAAAATGAAGGGTCATAAATCATAAAAAGGTTAGAGCCGAGACAGCGCTGAATAATGTCCAATGTGTCGGTTTAAAAACACAGCTCCAATCTGTGTTTATAGCTTCACTGATACCACATTCTCATTGTCCCGTCTGTTCTCTGTGTTTGAGGAGGTGATGCAGTCAGGCAAACTCAAATAATACAAGAAATTTGTTCCCTTGCAGAAGTTTCTCTTGCCATGGTCAAACATTGAGCACAATGCATCGGTAAATAGCTGTTCAGAGTCATGAGACCTCCCTCTCCACGCCACTGACATTGAATACAAGGGAGCTGCAGCCGCTCGCTGTCTGAATGGTCGTGGTCCTGTACTTGTACGGCGCTTTTCTCTTCTGACCACTCAAAGTGCTTTTAACACGCCATTTCATCATTCACCCATTTAAACTCTGATGGCACTGGCTGAGGTTGCCATCTGCCCATCAGGACAATCGAATCATTCACACACATTCATACTGCGGCAGTAATTTGGCATTAAGCGTCTTGCCCACATCGACGTGGACTTGGGATTGAACCGTCGATCCTCTGATTTGAAAAGACGACCCTGCGCTACCACTGAGCTTCCCGCTCCGACTTTCAGCAGGAGAAGGATTACTTTTTGTGGCGGTAATCCATGAGAATACATGTGTAATTAAAATGTCTTTGATGTAGCTGCGTGACACGTGTCTAAGATGTTGTGAGAACTGTCGAGGTCTGATTTATTACCGCCGAAACCATTATCGACAGACACCAATCATATGCGTTTCAAGACGACCTCTTTTCTGTCGCTGTGAGTAATACAAGGCCACCAAATGTTTTTGCAGAAACATTTTCTTTTAATAAGATGATAGTCCTCAATTAACATTTCACCTTGGTGTGTGTCGGTTCAACAGCATCTTTTGGTTCCCTCTAAATGGGTAATGTCCTCTCTGGAGCTCACCGAAATATCAGAGAAACTAATTACATGAAATGATGAAACCTATGACTAAGGAAAGGAACATTTTACATTGTATCTGAAAAGTGTTTGGTACTACATCTGTTAGGAGTTTTGTTTATAATGTAAATACTTTGTATGGATGCCAGAGAGCTCTGCCTCGCCAGAGACTTGTGTCTTTGGGGCTATATATATTATTTAGGGAAACCTTCATCACTATGGTTACACTATTAAACACGTGTTTCAAGGTAAGGCAAAAAAATAAATCCAGTCAGACGTGTAGCATCAATAATATTTTCACTCAACCTGATCAAAATTGTAATATAACCAAATAATGTAATAACAATCAATACTGTAATTAAATGTCCTGACTAAAATTGTAATATTTGTACAAATAATGTAATATCTTTTTAGGTGGGTATTTTGTTTTATGATGATCGAGTTCATCAAGTGAGCAAGTATACAAATAAATAAATGTATGTAAGTGTCACGTTTCCTACTGAATGGATGGAAACCGTCGTAATGAAATGAGTAATCCAGGATTTTAGTTTTTCAAAGTCAAAGGTTTTTGATCCCACATACTTTGTGGTAATTGCTATATGGCAGAATAAACATTCATTATATATATATATATATATATATATATATATATATATATATATATATATATATAAAAGTTTTTCAGACTTTGCAAACACAAAATGACAAAGATCACATGAGAAAATTTAGTTTTGAGAGCTGTTGTAATTTAGAAACATGAACTCAACATATACAATTTTTTTCCAACCATTTCTGTCACATTGTGCAACTGAAGCAAAACAACTCTGGCTCAATTTTTGCAAAAACAAACCTCAAATTCAAACAGATCCACCAACGAACAATTTAACAAATATAGATACAGCAAATACAGAAAAGTACAATGAACAAATCAAACAGTTTTTGAAAGCCTGAAGAAAATAAGACACATAATAGTTTAACCTTTCACTTCTCTCAAGATCCAGGGCCAACCCAGCCCATCCCCCCACGCCCAGGTGTTCATTTCTTTTATACAATTGAACCATTCATATGCGTTACTGAGAAGTAAAACTAACACTGTAGCATTCTAGGAAATTAAGCTCGGTTGTATTTCCACAAAAAATAATACATTTTGAACAGTTTCATATTGAACTTTGTGTGGAACAAATCTGCTACAACTACATATAAGAGACTAGATCAATTACATTTAAAGTTTGATAGAGAGACTTGAACATGTGGTACCATTTAAACTGTTTGATAAAAGTGAATTAATAGGATATTAAGTTTAAGATCCTGATTTCATAATACCTAATTGCACCCACATTTCCTCACAGCTTGTGTTTTGTCCATCAGTGTGTATTTTGACAGAAGTGTTCAGGAATCATTTAGGATTGTTCACCGACAATCAAACAAATATGATTATTTAATTTGAAGATGATACACATGTATTTTGTCTAGGTAATGTTAAACAGCTTATGGAATAGTATTTGGAAATTAAATGAAAACCTTTTGGTTTCGTGATTTTAACCATAGCTGAAATAAAATCTTGGGGATCACAAACACATTTCCAAAGCAAGGTCATAAATAATATGTAAATTGAAAAGGTGCATGTATTACATTTTGGTGAATGATATATGAATTCTAAACAAAATGACTGTTCATTCAAGTAAAGGCTATTGAATTCAAATATTTATATTCTTTAATTGGTACAAAACATTACCATAAATGTTGTAAAAAGTAAAACATCATGAAAAGTATCAAAATATTGTTGAAATTAGGAGAAAACCACTATAACTTGTGTGTTTGGAAATAATGTAAAGATCACCTATACATTTGATAAATTAAACTATGATCAAAATGACATGTTGGCTTTATTAAAAGAAAAGTCATTGGAAATGTGTGAATGTTTCTTGTCAAAAAGACAGAAACAAAAAACAAAGATCAGCACAGAATTTATTTTATTTTGAAATAGTTTTTTTATCTAATAGTTTCTGTAACTACTTACAGACCAAAATAAATGCAAGTTGTTGAAACTCATCTGTGAACTTTTGAACAATTTGGGTATTGTGGGTATGTCATTGTGTGGTTTATTAGAGTGTATCTGATAATATACAATTCCAACGACGACAAATGAACAAGGGATTTCACATTTGCAATTAGTTAATGGGTTACCTAAACCTTGGGCGGTCCATAAGTCACATAAGAGAACACAAATGGTTCTAAGCTTTCCCATTTTGTGCTTACATTCACTTGTGCGTAACATCAACAACAGACAATTAGTGGGATCCTCACAATTATGTACATCTTTATTATCGTCAGTTTTTCTCAACCTACCAGCCAACCAGATGCCAGTAGTTGTTTTTCAAGGTTTCACAACTTCCTTACCTGTCCCAAAATTCTTACGTCCCCTGACATTAAGGAGTTAACACGTTCTCAAGTAAATCTGTATAGAGCACGCTTGTGTACTCCAAGTTTTTAAATCACATTCATATTTAAAATTAAATATCAATCTCCGCAGTATAACCCGAAAGTGGGAAAACGCCTTGACAGGTTGTGGCTACTTGTTTAAACCTTGGTTCTGCTCACACTGTGGTTGTACGCGAGGTGTATGTCCCATTGCGAAACACCATATCAGAAGGCAAACAGTCCTTGGGAAAATCCAGAGGGCTACACGCTGCCTGTCTCTTCAAAGCGACAGCACAGTAATCCACCTGTTCCGCATCCAGCCCAGACTCCAGCCACCGGAAACACACAATGCGCTGGAAAGAACGCCGGAAATTGTCCGACACAAAGCCGTACAGGATAGGATTGGCGCCGCTGTTGGCGTAGCTGAGGATGACAAAAAGCTGAGTGACCATTGGGTCCGGGGGCCGGTGGAAAACGCTGACAAGCTGGACAATGTAGAAGGGCATCCAGCAGAGGACGAACACGGCCACGACGAGCAGCACCATGCGGGTGATCTTCTTTTCTGAGCGCCGCCGTTGAAGCCAGCCTGCTTTAAGCCCCACCACTCGCATCCTGGCCACCATTAAACAGTAGCAAAGGCAGATGGCCCCGACGGGTAGCAGAAACCCCAACAGGAAAGTATAAACCACGAATGCTTCTGACCACGCCGATTCAGGCCACAAGAAGTTACAATCCACACCACCGTCCTGTGCTGGGACGGTGTCTGCGAAGATGATGATGGGCAGGATGACTATGAGGGACAGCCCCCATACACACACATTGACCACTTTGGCCACAGTCGGTCTGCGGTAGCGGGCAGCCTTGATAGGGTGGACCACTGCGACGTATCGGTCCACACTCAGCACAGTCAGGCAGAAGATTGATGTAAACATATTGATACCGTCTACACTCAGCACCAACCTACACATCAGCGACCCAAAGGGCCAATGACGGACGGCGGCCGATGTGGCCAGAAAGGGAACACTTAACATGAACAACTCGTCGGCAATCGCTAAGTTGAGGATGTAAATGTTCGTGGCTGTTTTCATTTTGCCGTATTTCAGAATGACGTAGATGACCATGGCATTGCCAGTAAGACCTACACAGCAGACAAGAGCATATATGGATGGGATGATGATTTTACTCGCGTCAGGCTCCTGGTAGTAGTCCTCATAGTCCATGCTTGTGTTATAGGGCAGCCCGGTTGGATATGACCCATATTCCTGGCTCCTGTTGAAATCCATCGTCGCTTTTGCTGGGTATGCTGACTTTTAGTTGGAATGATGCTATTCGATGGAGCTATAATGAGCTGAAGTGATGACCAAAAAGTCAGCCCTACACAAGTCCTCGTTCAACAGTTGGTGGTTTGCCCCACGACCCCATACATTTGTCTAGACTGCAATGGATGTATGTTAATATTTATTAAATAATTCTGTTTTAGCGACCTTTCGAGGAGCACTCCTTCCCACGAGCCCAAGTATATCAATTGGCTTTCTCACAGTCCATACATCCTTGATTATCCTGGGTCACTGAATTTTCAAGGTAAAGTCAAGAAAACTCTTCTCCTCTGACAGAAAAATAGAGTATGCAACAATTGCTCTGAAGGGAAACCACTATAAACACTGATTAGCAGGATTCTTAGAGGGCAATCATGTAACATTGCATTTTCTTTCATTAGTTAATATGTTATTGCCCATCTGTTCCAGTTGTGCAGAGTTCTGATCGAAAGCAAGGTAAGACCACTTGGACACACTGTTAAGACAAAACACTCCGTCTGTTAATTGAAACTGCATGTTCCGACAGGTCAAAATCACATTGAGTGTGCACTTAAAGGTTGTGATGCTTGGCTTCGACACTCATGTTGTCTCTTGGAGCCGTTGCAGAGTGCAGAAAAATCACACGGTTCTTGCCGAAGCTTCCCTTCGGGATACACTGAGCTCCCATTTTCTGTGACCTGAATTATGGAAACCTGTAAGAAAACAAAGAACTGTCACTTAGTCTGCCTCAAACAAGCACCGAGCACAAACATCAAAGTACAAATGAGTCATACCTAAGAAAACCTGCCACTGCATTGACTTTCTTAAAACACCACTGCATGTACCAGCCATGAGCATAAAGACATTTCTGTTTGTGAGTAATATTTCCAAGGATCAAATGTCATATATACCTCCAGGCTGTCTGTAACAATACTGCTTACCAATAGGCCATGAGAAAGAATTGAGAGGAACAGTGTGAGAGTTCGGCAAATAATAAACCCACACAGGTGAGTTCACTTATTTAGTGGTTAGACATCTCGGACTGGTTAGATGTGAACATTGGGCTTACAGCTTTATATGTTGTTTGGTTTGTAATAATAAAGGTGATCGATAGAAACTCATGACTTATCAAAACAACCAGAAATGACAACGAATACAATGTCAGACACACTTGTTCACAGATATAGACACACATACGCCCACATATGTAAACGGATAGTCACAGATGGATCTAACAGCATGTGGCAGTCCAGTAACTAGTGATTACTTCTTGAATCTGGCAAATCAACATCCATCACATCCTCACACAGCCTACACAAGATAATAACTGGGGATGGCCATAAACTGGTTTGGGACTGGATGTGGATGGCAACACGAATAGATGATGATATGGAATTTGATGACCTGTCTATGCTTGTTGAAGAACGAGGGCAAAGTGAAATAGGAGATGAAATGAGGATACAAAAGCACCAGCCAGAGCACCAAGAGAAGCTCAGAGGTTGAATGGTTGACAGTGACAAATTCTAAATGATAATAAATTCGAGAAGAAACGTGAGCAAGTCATTCCAAGTCCAATAGCTCAGTGTAGGAGCTGAAAAAAAAAATTGAAGTAGGGGTCATGAGCAGTAAAAGCTTTTCATATTATAAGAGTCTGCAAAAATGAAAGACGAGTTCTGTGAGAGAGGTACGTTTCTTGTGGAGTGATAGCTGGCATTCAAATGAATAAGATGAAGTGTTTAAAGAGGTGGGAAGGGGAGACTAATGAGATCGTTTAAGACAATGCATGGTGAGCGAGTAGAACGAGTGGCACTGCTTCGAGAGTTTCCGGATGTGGTACTTCAGGATTGAATAAAAGGCTGCATGAGTTTCCCCACCAGACCGTAGAATCCTCCTCCGCTTCGATGTTATCAATGCCAGAGGTATGAGCATGATGCGTTGGCTGTAGGTGTGATAAATCCAGAGGTGATTATAGATTTAAGGCCTGAAGACAATGTGCAGTGAAGGTCAAGAAAAGAGCAATGGAAATGCTGTCAACATGTAGAATGAATGGAGAAGTGATTAATGAGCTAATGGAAGTTCAAAACCTAGTGTGTCTCATCAAAGAAAATGCAACAATTGATTTTAAAAATGGCACGGTAATAGCAGTGGCAGGTATTGAATTGGGAAAATATAGCATAAACAGCAATAAGTAATAATTACTATCCTGCTGTTTACTCAAATGCTTCAATGACCTCAGCTAACAAAACTGACATTTCATTCACAGTTCTCAAATTCCAGACACAAATTTGCAAAAGTATTACAGATGGATTATTACTGGGGAGATGCAGGCAGCTTTGTTCATATTACAATGGGTTGAAGATATGAGAGCAGCAATAGGCTCCAATCCCAGTTGGTCACTAACCAGCTTGAAGTTGAGTAATTCAGACAGCAGACCAGATGTTTTATTAGAGATACAGCAAACACTATAAACAATTTGAATGATGGGATTAGATATACCAATTGTATAGATTGCAGCATATATGTGATTTGTCAAAAAATAATTAGCTGACAAATGTGCAAAGGAAGCCCCTTAAATGAATGTCATTGTTATCACACCACAGTACTCGATTAGTAAAACGGAAATGAAGACCACAATTCAGTTTAAGATGCAAAGAAGATGGCCAAAGCAGAGGGAAGAGGAGAGAACTGGAAGGTGGTTGTAGAGAATTAAAAGAAAAGTGTGATGAGGAGAACCAATAATATCATGTAATATATGTTTTGGGCATACTGGATTAAAGGGTAGATTATTTAAAATAGAAAAAAAAACCAAATAAAGATAGAAAAAAACCCTTTCACAGGGAAAAAAGGGAAGAAACCTTCAGGAGAGCAACAGAGGAGGATCCCTTTCCCCGGATGGACAGAAGCAATAGATGTCATGTGGCCAGAATGAACAACGCAACACAGTTGCAGCACATTACGTGAGTATGACAGAAAAGGTGGTTGATCCACTCAGATTGAAGGCCTAGGTATAAAATCCACGGCCCGCCACTGCTGTGCACAAATTGTTGTGAATTTGTCGTAGGCGGCTTTATGCAAAATTTATAAAGTGCATTCTCACTCAACAGCTCAAATATAAAGGCAGGAATATTAAGGGAGTGGGGATTTCCTTCCGAGGCGGCATAAGATCAATTTGTGGTTAATTGCTTTAAGATTAGTTTGAAATTGCTAGATCTGTTTGGATCGCTGGTTTTCATGCTATTTTTCACTTCCCCTCCGTCCATGCGTCCAAACTAAACAGAGACTGAGTCACTCGGTGGCCAACAAGACAACTACTCCTGGGTTAGAGGGTCGTATGTGTGAGCGCACCAGATGTTACAGCTGCTAATCTGCAGTATAAACAGTACCCTTCCAGAAATATAAATGATGAATGAGGAAGAACAGAGAGTCCGAAGTCTTAATTAGTCTTTCACTCCTCAACGGGCTGCGAGCTCCACTCCAACCTTCCCTCCTGCCAGCTTTAATGATAGGCAATCATCCTTTTGAAGTTGCATTAACGCTGCGTGGTAGAAGGAACATATCTGTGTGTGTGTGTGTGTTTAGATAGAGAGGGGGTGTAAGGGATAACATGATTTATATCCGATGCCCCATTGAGGCTGCTGTTGTCATTACTGCTATATTATCGTGACAAGTCTGTTTTTTTTTACATCAATATTGCTCAGAATTTCAGACACATTGGAAAGCTGCTGAGTAGATGAAAGCCATTAGCCATTAGTGTAGGGGCATGCTCAGTAAAACACTCAAATCCAATTAGGATGCACCAGCTTTTAGTAAATCCATCAATACATACAATACATCAGGGCCCAGCATTAAAATTGGAAGTCTGATGATATATTTGTCTTACTGACAACTCATCTATGTTATTCCTTAGTGCCATAGCCCATTGCACTCCATTATTAAAAGCACATCAATGAGCCCCCGTGTTGCGCACACACAAGAACACACCAACCTATCAGTTTGTATAATATCTTCCAAAAAGTTGTCTGCTATCTTTATGGTTCTCTTACGAGTTTCCAGCAACACAAGTGATTGGTGTGTCTGAGCAAGCCCCTACAGTAGATTGTGGTTTTGGTTCAAATAAGTATGTTTGATCAAAAAATTACGTAGTTAAGTATGCAATTTACGTAATAAATCAATTGAATGTTGACTTTTTGGTTTCTTCCGTAGTGAAAATCCTGTTTGTTTGAATTATAGCGCCGTGCGTTTCGTAGGTTTAAGTGCAAACAGTGATTTAAGAACAGTCGGAAAACACACACACACCAGTTTATTTTTAATCCCACATGCACCGTCCTCCTGCCCCAAATATTTACTGGAGCACAAAATGTGGATTAATCTGCTGCTGAAAATAGTCTGCAATGCACTGGTGTGTCCTGTATCCAGCTGTGTTCAGCTACTGAACCTTTTTTCAAAATAAAAAAATATATAACTGTTAAGCCATTTTTAAAGATCCATTGATTCCCACTGATGGATCTTTAAAAATGGCTCCAAGTTTATATATATTTTCACTGACAATAAGAAAGGAGAATAGTCACTGGTCTTATCTTATTAGTAGTTTAGCTAGTAAAGACCTTCGTATTGTAAGGAGTCAGTATCAACTTTGAGACCATCTGTATTCATTGTTTTAAAACTAAACCGGTAAACTAAGAATATTTCAAATAACATGACCTCAGGCTTTCATATCAGATTTTCACAAAATAATGATTTGTGTCTGTTTGGCCACAAACTGCTTTTCAGTGAGCCCATGAGAAACACAGTTGGCTGGGTCTTCTGTCGTGTTGACGTACACTCATTGCTCAACTTTTGTTGCTTTTGTTGGTCTGCTTCAGTGGAAAGGCACATTGAACACACCTTCACAAATGAGACGGATCCATAATCACTCTCGCTGGCATCCGAGAAATGGTGTTGCTGTGCAGTCACAATAGGTCTAAACAGTGTTCCAGTGTTGTTGTGCAAGCCTGTCAGGAATTTCCTCATCTCATTTCTTTGCATAGTTGTTGGAGAAAGAGTTTCAATGGGAGACAAAAAATCCCAATGTGTCGTATATCAGACCAGATCTAGGTCCTTAACCTCCTTAGCTCTCTGGAATAGCCTTTAAGAAGGCCTGGCTAATAACATGAGATCCTCGTGAGGCGCACAAGGACATGAGATCTCTACTGGGGGCAATGGCATTAAAGTCATTAATGACAGAAGTCAGAACTGTGTCCACAGCTTCAGGTGATGCAGCAGTTCTGTTCCCATCTGCTGTCATCCTGAAAGCAAAGTTGGCACAACTAGCAGATGAGGTGGCGCCAAAGAGATGGACAACCATTTTGTACTCACCTTCTGGCCATCACAAGAACCAAAGGAGGTCTGTGTCTTTTTCTGGAACTCTTACTTGTTGATACCTCGCTTCGACATCCGCCATCATTGCAACACACTGATGAGGACGCTTATCAGATATGCTTTCCTTTCCTTAATTTGGGCCATGCAGGTCCTAAAAGAGAACTCATAGGACAACCTTTAACCATCTATCCACAAAGCTAGTGAATCTGACTCTTTTTTGGCTCTCTTTCTGCATCTCAAATGCCAGTGCACTCTCCATTTCCCTGGAATTGTAAGGCAACTTTCAAATGATAACTCATATTTGTTGGCTTATCCAGTTTATTGATGTAGGCCCATCCGTTGCACCCCTGCCGGCATTTGCCTCCAACATGATGTAGCCAACTCCAATCAACTCGCAGGTTTACTTTTCTGACTGTTGTTCTGACCAGTAATAATAAATTGTGTATAAGAAGTGTCCGTAATCTTTGAGATGTCACCATTTGGTTTGTGGACTGCCGCTTTGAAGCTTTGAGTTCGATCCTTTGGCGGATGCCATCTTGGATTACAGCTGCTGCCATCTTGGACTACAGCTGCTGCCATCTTAGCTTTTTTGCAAGCAGTGAATGGAAGTATAGGCGCACATTAAGCCCCAAAAAAGCATTCTCCTCGTTATTGTCTATTGGACTCTAAATGGACCAACATTTACTGAATGAACATCATGCTGTATTGAAGACTGGAAACGAGATACAACCTGGCTTATTTTTGCAACCAGAGGAGTTGCCTCCTTCTGGTCAGTAGAGGGAATGCGAGTTTTAAAACACTCCCTACATTGGCTTCACTCTTCAGAACTGTTCAGTAACTTTTAATTCCATTCAGTAAAATGTCTTTTCTCTAGGCCAAAATCACATCTGTATAGCAACGTGTAGAGAAGCTTCTGTGAACAAGGGTTTATTAGATATCCATTATAACGTGACAGCACGTGATTTCCATCTTGCCACTACTACTGACTTTATGTGACACAACACGGTAAACACACTAAAGTGGCTTTCATCTTCCATTAGCGTAACTGTTTTCCAACCCTACTTCCACTCGTGCACTAACAAACTAATTAATGTCAGCTTGTTTATTTTTGTTGATCAAGCAAGCACTACCATGTCTTCAGTTACTTCCTAAGAATCAATAGATTCAATCAGCGCTTCTGGTAATTAACCGAGGAGCTCACATTCTGAATGCTGCGTTACCCCACACTTATCGAGCGGTCTTTCCTCTCCTGCAGAGTGAACCCCCACCTCCAATCAGATCTCGGCCACTTCCATATCATATGCACATCCGATCACGAGCCGTTCGACTGCTGTGGGAATGGTCATGTCTGAATTCATGTGCGTTTTTTCACACCACACTTCACAGATCACTCATTGGTTATGAGAAACCGACTAGTTTGTTACTTTACTAAAAATACGTCCATATTTGAGTAGGGATGTTAATAAATAACTGTCTAACCATTAACTGCCATTAAGAATTTTGACCGATAATTGGGTTCAACAGTAAAAGGAACATAAGACGAAGGAACCGTCAAAATGCCATAAACCATCCTCCACAACTCAGATGAGAGATTGTAATTATCTGCAAACCCATATCTTATTTTCATGTAATACTTTATTGCCTTTATTCAAGCCTCTTAAAGAAAGAAGTAAAGTATTAAAAGTATTAGAAAAGAAACAAAGGTTGACTATGATGTAAAGTTTTGATTTGGCTGCAAAATAAATATTCAAATAAAGATTTTTAAGACCTCCTGTTTCTAAAGCATTCACACAGCGAATGGGTTAATCAACTAATCACCAAACAGCAGACCGACACAGAGTAGAGATATTAGAGACCAAACCAAAGTTAAAAGGAAAGTGGATATATGGTAAAAGAAAAATCTGTTACCAGTGAAAACATTTAATGATTCCTACATCAATGATGTTGATCATATTGTACCTTCCTGAATATCTTTTTGCTTCCACAAAGTCTTAATTTCACCACCAAGTTTTTAGCTGGAAGTTTTTCCTGACTTTTGTTGCTAGACATGTCCTATCATGGGAGTTTTAGGTGTATCGTAAGAGCAGATGTCTAAAGGAAAGCATTACTTTTCTTCCAGCATGAAGACACATTTACCTTAGTTCCATTAGCTTCACACATTATTTGATTTCTTCTCTTTCCGAACCATCGATTCCTCCCAGGAGGATGCCCGGCTGCCCTGATGATCACCTGACAAAGCTAAAAGAGTATTTCCTCAAACTCAAATCACAAAATTGACCCCGAGAGCACAGATGAAATTGACCCCCTTTCGAAAATGGTCGCCCTATTTTCATAATTGTGTCACCGGTGGCACAGTGCTGGGAAAAGATGAACTATGTGCGAGAGCTTTGAAAAGCGCTTTCTTTTATTTGCATTCCATTTACCCGCCGCACGCGGGCTACTGTGTATGCTGCGGCTTATTTTCATCTCATTTCATGTGACATATCTGCAGCTCACAGTCTGGAGTGCAGCCTGTGATTAAATATGGAAAAGCCTTCCAGCTCCTGCGCTACTGGAGGTGTTCGAGGAGCGTCGGATAACGGAGAGCTGGGTTTTAGACAGAAATACTCTACTCTTTTCATTTATTTAAAGTTTTAGCTAGGGCTGCACGATTATGGCCAGAATGATATTAGCCATTATTTTTAAAGTCTGAACATGTCCATCTCTCCAGTCATTCATTTTAGATGCTTCACTTTCTTCTATATGATAATATTCTAAAATGTCCTGAGCCTCTCAACAATGTGCATCTAAAAAAGAGGGAACTTGTACAAGCTCACGAGCAACATCGAAACACTGCATAACAGCAGCAGATGAAGCACTTATATGTGGTATTAATATATGGAATCAGTAATTGTAGGCATGACAACAGTGGAGCTCTGTAACACCAACACTATCAGCCACCACAACAACAAGACGGAGGACAGGGGTCGAGGGGAAAAGAAAACGAGGCCATGCCAACAGTCGCCTTTTTATATGCGAGCCCTGATTGGGAATTGGTTGAGGGAGGGGCCAGACTTTGGTTTCCAAACACTCCACCAGATTCTGCTGTACTTTGGAAGTATTCTCCATACCACAAGCGACCAGATCCGCTTTGTATGCCCAGACATCACCAGACTATCTGCGCAGGTCGCTGTGTTAACGACGGAGCTGCTACACTGGTGACCCAACACAAACTACACAGCCCCATCACTTCAAATGATATGTAAGATATTTAAAGCAGTTTAGTATTAATTAGATTCAGTGATGCAATTTCTAGTAAGAACACACATTCTGTAGAAATTCATCACACGCAGTAGGAAGTGATGGCCACGCTTTAAAATTAGGATTTCATGTTTCCACGTTCCATTATTTAGAAAATGTGTTTCGTCAGGTCGGCCAGTCCAAACATGGCATGAATTAATGCTCAA
Source organism: Clinocottus analis (assembly GCF_023055335.1). Lineage (NCBI taxonomy): Eukaryota > Metazoa > Chordata > Actinopteri > Perciformes > Cottidae > Clinocottus > Clinocottus analis. The sequence goes on from NW_027175943.1 coordinate 11,402,245, forward strand.
CAAGTGAGCAGCTCGGTATGCGCAGAAGTGCCTTCAGAATGGATTTTTACAAATGAAAGGATCACGAAAGAGGAAGTCTCTCTTAAATGTGCTGATTTAATTTGCTCGCCGTGGCCGCAGTAGAATGAATTAAATATTGCAAAAGGCTGAGCCCTCGCCAAAGTCCCCCCTAATTCATTTGAGAGGGAACTTGAAGACGCAGGTTAACAGTGCACTCCGTTATTACCTCAAGTCAAAACAAATGTCTGGGCTTAAAAGGCCTCCAGTTCACTTCACATACGGCACCGTTACACCCTCAAGCCGTCCTAAACCTTTCCTCGGCCGTCAAAGCTGTCATACGCAGGTACCATTCAGCCCATCAGTCAACACCACTCAACAAACAGCAAACATGTTCCCCTTCCTCTGCTCCACCTATTTCCGGAAAAAAAAACAACAACAAGTGTTCAAGCGGTCGTGGGTGGATGGGAGCCCTTTGAAAAACAATTGCACAAAAAATGAGCGAATCAGGCGCGTGACGCAAATGTCGTTCCAAATGCCTGCATCGTAAATCGTGTCTGCATGTGAAGCCAGACGGAGGGAGGCACACGGCGGTGGAGATTGATTGATGACAAAAATACAGTGTGAGCACAAGGCAGATTTGAGAAATAATCAAGCTGCAATCTCACATTTGAGAGCAGTCTGGTAAACACAGAGAAAAAGCTAAATATGCCCGCGGAAGATTGTGAATAAACATCCAAATCAGGCACGGACCTCCTGTTCTGAAACCTGTGTTCTCTCTGCTGACCAGCAGGGGGTCCTCTGGTTGCCAAGAGAAGTTGGATTGAATGGAAGTCTTTGAAGAAGTCCGAAAGCGTCTGCTTTAGGGCGGGGTCAGTCTGGTATTGGTACCCAGCCCTAGAAAATAGCAAGATAAATTGTTTTACAGTATAACGGTATTACAATAGAGTAGAGACGCGAGTACGCAGCTGCAAGAGTTTACATGTTTTAACTTGAACAAAAGGATCGACATGAAGCTGTGTCACCAAAGCCGATGTTTGTGTTGAGAGGGTTTTGGAGAAAAGTGAGTGAAGCAACAGGACTACGTGGAGGCAAGCCCCGCTTCCTTTCCTCTTGGCTGGAAGGTCAAATTGTATGTCCTCCAAAAAATACTCCAGTACCCATATTTGCATCAATAACATGGTCTGAATACATCTTCAGAGTTTTAAAACATTGATTTCCCTGAAATATGTTCTGCACACTCAGACCTCTCAAATCTGGACGTGTCAATTCAAAATGTTGGTTTTTTTTTGGCACAGGTGAACTTTCGTACACCCTTTGTTAACCGCTGGGCGATAAATGTTCAATTTATTCCAATTTCCATCGGCCCTCAGTGAACCTGACTTTACTGTATTTGTATAGTTTTTCCTTATAACTATTTACCAGAAAGAGAAAACTATAAAACTGTAGTGTAAGCAACAATGTGTGAACAAAATATGGATGAGGAGTCGGCTAATGCTGCAGGGTGAATAAAAAATACACCAAACATGTATCTTGAAGAATCCATTGTGGAGACTACACACTTCTTTATATTTTCCTCAGAAATCAAACAATACAGCTGTCTGATATAATAATACATTATACGTGCATCGCTCTAATTTGATTTGACAATGTGCACTCCATCAAACTGGTGGCGCTCATTATTCTTAGTATTCATCACTGAATGCGTCGCTGGTGCATCTTAACAAACACATTTGAATTCAATCAAATTGCCATAAACCAACTGAAACCTTGGTAAACCGGATCCTGATCCTGTCGGAGCCCCCATGTTCCCGGTCCCCGTAATCCTGGTCCCCGTAGTCCCCGTACCCGCAGTCGCGTTCCCTGTAGTCCCGGTGCCCGCAGTCCCGTTCCCCGTAATCCCGTTCCCCGTAGTCCCGTTCCCCGTAATCCCGTTCCCCGTAGTCCCGGCCCCCGTAATCCCGTTCCCCGTTGTCCCGGCCCCCGTAGTCCCGAGGAGCAGTTGTCCCCTTCACACAGCCGGTCCTGCCTCACTCATGAGCATGTGATGACATTCGACAAGTGTGTAGTTGTGTGTTGATTGATGTCCTCGTGTTTCTTGGGATATCTAATAATGATGTTGTGCTGATTAAATAATTGAGCTACATAACAAACCGCAATGTCATTTTTTTTCCTCAGCATTTTCCGCTTCCACTGGAGCTCTTTTGATGTGTCATCTTGCTGCGTGACTTCTTCTGCGACGCTTTCGTGGCACCAGACGGGCGAATTAGCACCTTCCTCACCACGACTAGTATTCACACGACAGCAGTGGGTAGAAAACACTCATACATTTGCATTTACACAAATATATATGACATGCTCTCCAAGCAGGGAACCATGTTAAATTTGGGGTACTTCCAAATGCTCGTTCTATATCTGCACCCTATTATCAAGCAATTATTATTATTTATGAACATACCACCTTAATATTTACCACTACAAAGATCTGATCATGTTTTCTATTTTATTCATTGATCCAACGATGTGTTCTGGGCTTTCGGCGGGAAGTGTTTTTTCTTTTAAATGCACAGAATCAAAAGTGTTAAGTTACCCTTAATATAGATTTAATTTCTTCTTCTTCCAATAATGACAAAAAGAGTATAATTCAGGCACTCAGTTTGTTATTTAAACTCGAAGGTGTTACTCGCATCTCCATTTTATCCCCAAATAGCCTTGGACAAGGTTTGTGATTTGTTGGGCTGATAGCACAATGCTAACCCGCGACTGACCTCCTGTTTCTTTGATGAAGTTTAGGAAGAGCTTATCTTCAGCAGCACACCTGTAACCTCTGCAGCGCGGCTACATTATTGAATTCAACGGTTCTCAGAGGATCTTTGTCTCTTTTAGTCGTCAGTCTGGTTTAATGGCTTTTTGTTCTTTGTGTAAAAAACACATGACTTTGGCAAACTTCAAACTATTGTACATCTGTGTAAATACTTCCTACAGTAGCTTTCGGATGTAACTATAGGGTTTGAATACGCTGCTGTCTGGTGATGAACTTGTTCTTCTTCTGGGAAAACAAAGAGCAAGAAGAGCTTTTGTTATGTCTTTAACAATTTCCTCAAGTTGTTTCATCGTTAAATTCACTTCTGAGCAGCGTTGAGGTAATAGATCAACTGTCATTTTTCTTTTTCTTTTTTCTTTTTCTTTTTCTTTTTTAATAAAACGTTAGTATATTTAACAATGTCTATGTGCATTTGTAAAACATTGCTTTGTATCTGTGTGTAGATTTAAACATGCTTTCTTTAATTTGTGACCATTTTGAAACCAATTTTACACTTTAAAAAAAGAAAATGCATTTGCTTGGTCAGCCAGGTTGTCTTTAAATGCCAAACTAGATTAGAATGTATTATTTAAAATATGAAGTTCATGAAGAGTGACTAACACAGATGTCATCATTCCTGCTGTCCTCCTCCTGATGTGACTCACCGCCTGCAGGTACCGCGAGCAGAGAGGAACCTATTCAATCAGTTGATAACCCTGAAAGCAGGTGATCAACAGCTCATTTATTAGGGAACTTAGAGAAACAAAAAAATGGACATCAAGTGGCTCTTCAAAATTGACTAATATGGACATTGAAGTGACTCGCCACCTCTTCAGTGTCAGTGATTTGCCGGCTGTGGCCCCCGGAGCCCGGAGACATGCATTTGAAGGAAGATCTCAGCAGCAAGACGCTGGATGTTTACAGAGCCGCACATATCGGACCACTCTGGTCTGTCAATAGAAGTGATCAGCTGATCGATAAGCTAGTCGCAATGCATGGCTCCGACTAAGGCTCCGACGGAGGGATTTCAGAAGATTGTGAGGGGCATCTGACCCGCCTGCTTTCTCTGGCTGCAGTGCAGAGGTTCTGAAAAAGGCCTCAGCTATTCTGAACCGGTGCTGCAGAACGTTGCAGAACGTTGCAGAACGCTGCAGAACGTTGCAGAACGCTGCAGAACGCTGCCGTGCTTTGCACATGATGCCGCTGTGCTGAATTTTTTACCAAATCTCCCCAAAAGCAGCTGCTGATGTTACTATGCCTCAGTGGGTAGAAAATGATCATGTGACTCATGTAATGATTGTGCAGCTCGGCTGATTGAAGATTTGGTATTTGATCATTTATTAGCAGCTTCGTTTAGGGCTGCGAATCCAATTATCCTCACTCAACATTCTATTAATGTCTTTGTTCACGGCTCAATCGTTTGGCCAGTGAAACGTTGGAGTGTGACAAACTCACGCTACAAGATCAGAGAGTCCAAAAGGCCACCATTCGATCATCACAAAGGTACGGCAGCCCGTTGGGACCGTAGGTCAAGATATTACAATTCAAGAGGACTATTCTCTCAGTGATTTGGTCCATTCGTGAGAAAAAACTCAACATACATTTACACGTTTTCCTAATATATATTAATTTAATTCTGGTAAATTTTCTGGAAAGTTTTTTCTCTCAGAACATCCCCCCCCCCCCCTCCCCTGGCTCCGTATTTTACCAACAGGTTTGTTTGACCTACAATGACCTTCATATAATGTCGAACAAAAAAGAAAAGCCCGGAACTGGGGATTGTTCCGCATTTTTTCTCGACAAATAGAATTCATTTCCCGGCTGTTCATTTCTGCTCTAGTTTGAGTCATTATGAGTCAAACACTCTGAGGAGTGTCACTAGAAACTCTCTGTTCGACATGTTTCCTGTGTGTCCAGGTGCCAGAACACACCCGAGAGGAGAGAAGCCGACAGCCACAAGCTTCAGGTTCAACAGCGCTCTCCCCTCTCGCCTGCATCCAGCCAGCCCCTTAAATGTGAAGGGAAGACACAGCGCAGGTGTAGTTATACGCCTGCTTCAATAAATCCTTTTTCCATTATTTTGTCCGCCCCATTTAGATCGCCAAAGGTCGGCTAAATAGCAGAAACACCTTGTTGCATAACGCAATACAGTCCAACAGAACCACAAACTGCATCCTGCCGAATGTTTCCTTCAACACAAGCTGCTGTTGTGTTCCACTGGATTCATTTGAGCTCGAACTGGCAACTCTGTGTCGATTGAACTCCCCGTGAAACCCACGTCCTCGTATAAATATGATCAATAACTTCATCACTCAGGAGGGTAATTGTTATTTTACACTCATGACATTATTGAGTGCAGCTGAGCACATCACAGCAGCATTTTGACAGCAGTTACACAGAAGCAGAAGAAATGGAGTTACGAGCTATAACTGATGGAATGAGGGAATAAATATCGGCCGTAAAATGACTAAACAAACAGACTTCTTTCCTTCATTTTGAATGTGACTTTGGGATGACGTTTGCGGAGAATATTGACGATCTCCGGACAGATGCATTCACACTGAGCATCCTACTCCAACATCATGCAACATCAAACAATAAAAAGAGAAGAACCTCTTCGTGAACACGTCGCACTGACCTTCACCGACTCCGACGAGGAACTGTGGCGCTTGCAGGTGTGCGCTGGTAACTTGCCGCCTAAGTGCGGCAGCAGAGACGCCGCCGTCCTCCCATCCGATGCGCGCGGACAGTGTCTACCTGCTGCCCTCCTCTGCCTCTCCTCTGTGTGACAGCCTGGTCTCCCTCTTCCCATCAGCAGCTGTGCGCCCGTCAGCATCCGCGGATCTCCGAGCTGCTCGACGCCGCCACTCTCCTCCGCTCTCAGCCCGCTCGCCCTCCCTCCCTCTGTGCTGTCAGACACTTGTTTTTGTTCCACGCTGACATGTTCCCTCTCTCTCTCTCTCTCTCACACACACACACTCTCTCTCACACACACACACACACTCTCACTCACACACACACACACACGCTGTCCCTTTTACCTCCTATCGCTCCACTGTTTCAAGTCTCATCTCCACCTCTGCCTGGTTGCATTTCTCTGAAGGAGACGCAACCCACTCGCTGGCCCTGAAAAATACATCTTACGGGTGAGAAGAAAGGAGGAAGATGAAAGTTTGATGCTGAAAACGAGTCGGAGGATAAATAAGAATCTCAAGTGAGGATTTCCAGCGCACTAGGATACTGGAATTGCTTATTTCTAAGGTTGAGAAAATCCAAAAAGGAGTGCAATGAAGACACATGAATGAATGAAAGCTGAGATGAGAACTCTAATTCGGTTAATTGAAATGGGCAGGTGGATGAAAAAAAAGGTGCTCTATAAACAATTCAGAGCATTGAAATAGCAGTGTGTGCTTTTTGTGCATGTGGGTGCACATGAGCACAGCTCTCACACGGCGGTGACAGCTGACATGAAGGGTAGCTGTTAGCTCCATTACTTCTGGAAGAGCCCTCATAGACGTTAGTAAGATGTGTTTTAGTGATTTAATATAAATGTCTTGAAATGCTCCTTTAAGTTACGTTGCTGACGTCATAACCTTTGTTGCTCAGTAGAGGTCAATCAGTCTGTGGAGCACGACAGTTTTTTGGACTGTTGTGCCAAGTTGAGCACTGAACGATTCTTGTGATTTTGTTTTTGTGAAGTCATCTTTTTGAAATGGAGTTGCTGCTCCTGACGACTCATCACGCATCAAGCTCATTGCCGTACACAGACTGTAACAGTAGTGGTCGTAAGGATTACCGGACGGAGACCAGATTGCCGCTACAACTTCCTTAGCGCTTTCGACGTAGTTTGCACTGAAAGCGCCGTTAGCGCCGTTAGCCTTGCCAGATTGAGAACTTTGCTCTGCGCGTTGTCAGCGGACATCTGGCGCAGTGATGTTCAACCACTGTGCCGCGGAAAATAGTCAAGTGTGCCGTGGGAAAATGTCCAATTTCACTTAGTCGGTCCAAAAAAATCTTATGTAGTTGTCGCAAATCATTTTTCCATTGTTGAGCGTCTGAGCCTGCAATATAGCGGCTGGCCTAGCAATGAAATACTCTTCCATGCCACCAGGTAGCGCACTAATGACCTACCACAGGTGCTGTATTGTGCTACAATGTGACATTTCGTAACTTTTCGGGTTGTTGGTGTGTGGCAGGATTTTTTTATTGTAGAAAATGTGCCGCGGCTCAAAAAGGTCGAAAAACACTGATCCAGCGGACGCGTTCAGTGTCTGCCTTTCTGCACGTGGACGTCATTTCTAAGGTTTGGATGAAGAGCACGGGATGTGATTGAAAGATCCAGAAACAGCTACTCGTGGACCTTTTTATTTGATCAGACACAAATCAGTTTTTTATTCAGATGACAACCTAATCCCAGTAAAGATCCAGGCATGGTGTAGAACATTGTATTTGTTTCTATTCCCGCGTTGCATATTGAGCCGAAGCCGAGACCGAACTGACATCAGCCATCTGGTACCTGGTGGAATAATTCCTCTTTCGACGTCGGCTTGTGCCTGTTTACGTCCTCCAGTGTGGATCACCTTCCTCCCTCTCATGAATACACGAGAACACCGCGCGGGCACGGCCGCCGCGCTACCGCCGAGTGATTCATATGGAACGCCAAATGAAACCTGCAGGTTCAGATGGCGTCTGAAGGTGGGAGGTGTGGATGGTTATTAATGTGATAACAATGAGCACATGGCTCACCTCTGAGCGCAGGCTGACAGTAACGAGGTGTGTGTGTGTGTGTGTGTGTGTGTGTGTGTGTGTGTGAGAGAGACAGGGTTTGACAAGGACGCCCTTGTCAACGGCCTGTTGCTGTTACCAAGGCAATCTCTGCAAACAGTAGAGGGACACACCTGGCACTTTCCGGTTAATGGCACATCTGCCCAGATGTTTGTTCAGCTCAGTTCTCTGACCTTACTTGTGTTTTTTTGACCTTTTGCCGAATTCCTGCATCTGGGCTTCGTGCTCAGTCCGTCTCCACGGTGAGACTCTCTGAGGAGAGGACGTCACGGCGCTGAAGTTCACGGTCGATTCTCTGCGTGAAGAGAGGAAGTGAGCTCCGCGACGTCACCCGTTGCTTTGTGGACTGCCGCTTTTGAAGCCCAGAGTTCCCGTCGCACCCGACAGCAACACACATGGAGATCAGTTAAGGAGGACAGGAACGCCCAGCCGTACTTCAGCATTATTTATGATCTAGATGAAACGTGTGCATGAGGCAAATCAAGCGAGCTGATTGCGTAGTGCGACATGTAAGACACAATTTGCGTCATTTTGGCTATTTTGCAACTGATGAAAGGGGATGACCATATTTGGAGTGTGGAGGAGTGATGTAGAGACGCCTAATATGGCGCTGGTAGTGGCAGCGACCTGTCAATCACTAGTAAGCCCGCCCTAAAGCATACTCTGCTTTATGGTTTATTTGTCTCTAAATGACTATAATTTACTAAATTCACATCATGAAGTATTGAAGAAGACTTTAAACTAAAAATTGAGACACAAACTCATGTTTACAATGTTTACTGAGGGAATCAATCAAGAGAGAAGTAGAGTCATTTTCTATAAACTTCTATACAACCAGAGGAGTCGCCCCCTGTGGCCACATTGATTTGACTTTTTTAGACCTTGAGGTTTCCACCTCTACCTGCACCGAATGAGATCTTATTGTGGATGTATGCTTACGTGCCCTACTTCTGTCAGATTGTCTGTGTGTGGAGCACGGAGTTGGTTAGCTTAGCTTAGCATAAAGGCTGGAAGCAAATAAGGGTCCTTTATACTCTGGTTTTACGCAGAGACGCAAGCACGCAACCCCCGCTATGACGTCACCCAAAATTTCTGACTACCCGACAAAGCCACGCAAGCCGCTCGCAGCCCGCAAGACTGTGATTGGTCCGCTAACCACGTCCTTTCTGAGTCTCGCATTTGCGGTTTCATAGCACAATACCGCTATTTTTAAAAGCCATAGCAGGAACACGAACAATGGCTCCTGTTGAAGAGCGTTTGGCTGAAGAGGTCCGCAAACATGAGCATTAATATAACACGTCTGACGGAGTGTAAGGACACAATCGGTATGCCGACATTCGAAAATACTGAAAGTGCATTTCTTTGTCCACATCCCTCAGAGGTAGAACATGAGTTGCATATTCGCCCGTACTCGACCTCGATTGATTCAATGGACGCACATTCCACCTCCGTCTCCTTCTTTGAGCTTGTTCTTCTCGTCTCCTCTTTCTCCTTCGCAAAAATGATCAGTTCTTCAATGTTAATCAGCTCCACCAACTCGCTTTTGACTCCGCTGTACTTCCTCTTGTTTAAGTGAAATATTCTATGTGCAGCGCGAAACTAACAACGTGTTCGTCTGTCTCTAAGTATTTTTCTAAGATCTCATCTCATTATACGTAACAGCACGGGCCATGGTTGCAAAGGTTTCCCTTCATGATTCCGGAGGTAAAACAGGTAATTCACCTGTTCTGGGAGCAAAGCTGGCCAATAAATCGACTGCTGCTCTCTGGATGATTAGAAAAATAATTCCAACCGGTCGGTTTGGCGACACAAGTATAGATTGACACCCGGCTAATCATTTAACCTGAATAATGCACCAGTGCTATATTACCCTGTGCGTAGTAGACAAGACACAGAAGTCTGTGCAATGATCATGCACCTGCTAATTATCCCAATATTTCAGGAAAGCAAACATCTTTTTTTGTTTTCTGCCTTGGGAAATCATTTTTGTTCCGCATTTATTATTTCTGAATGGATTTGCACTCTTGATCAGCGGCTCCGCTGCGGCAGCATGGAGGTCCTCTCAGGAATGCTGGTGCTTGGCTGTGTGTCAGGATGAGGCTGCAGTCACTTTCACTCGCTCCTGGCTGTCACTGCCAGATGTTGATGCTGCTCCAGCTGCTCGTACTCGAGTATGAACACAGGCGTTTAATCTCTCCACGCACTATTCTTTTGAAACACCAGAGACCAACAAAATGAACTGTGAAGACGCAAAGAGACGAGTGTAACTTCTAGATATGCTCAGAGACTGAAGGTAGAACCAGAACGTCATAAATCAACCTCCACCAAGCCGAGGAGGAATTGTGATTATCTGTCAACTCATATCTCATATTCATGGACTACTTTATTGCCTTTTTAAGTATTAAAAGCATTATGAAGAAACGAAGGTTAAATATATTCTAAACAAGTTGATTTGGCTGCAAAATAAATACACAAAAGATCTTTAAAACGTCTTCAAAGCATTAAACAGTGAATTTGTATAATCATGTAAACTGCTCGCACTGCTTCACTAGGTCAAGTATATAAAGCTTCAGTGTATTACTTGCAGTAATTGTATACTGTTAGCGCTGTTAGCGTCATTACCTTCTCGCCGCCGGTTCAGCCGTCGTCGTGTGTCGAGCCGTTTCAAGGCACTAGAGATGTTCTGAATTTAGCCCCTATTCTTGTGCAACAAACTATATTATTGATTATTCGACAATTATTTCTCGTCCACTGTGTAATCTGGGAGCCTGGAAGACGATTCAATCAAGCAGTGGCTCTAAAAAGAGGGAGGAAATCATCACAGACCCAAAGTTGTACCTAACGCGTTTTGGCACGTGGAGGTAACGGGATCTGTCGCAGAGTGCTGCCACATTTGCAGCCATCTTCGTCTCATTCGCTTCACAGGTGACGTCTGTTAGGTCCACGAGTGTTCCTGGTTTAGGCCGTGAGGAGGATGTTGGGATCGGACCGCAGGTTTTCTCATCCAGCTCACGTATGAGACACGTCCCAACGTAAGTGTACACAACGGCATCTGGATTCAATCTCGACGCGAGACACTTGAAATCTCAAGTGTTGATGTGGGTTTTGTGCCAGTACATTAGCAAAGTAGATGGAATGGAATATGTAGAATTGAGAACCCCGGAGTGGATTCGATCGCTTGTTGACTGTCGCACATCCTCTGTTGTGTAGCTCTTGCGACGTCATCAGGAGGTCGGCAAATCTATACGTGGCAGAAATCCATGGCCCCTCGCTGTCCTGCACGTGTCACGACCGACCGCGCGGAAAGATGCCGGTTCAGGCTCTGCTTGTTTGCTGCCCGTCACCTGCAACAAATGGATCTGGCGATGTCCAACTGGAGTGATGGAGGAGTGAAGAGATGCCGAAATGTTGCCTTTTGATTTACCGCCTCGAGACAACTGGCGTGCAAAGCCACCGGGAACATGAAGGCACTAAGTCTACGAGAGAGACGTTAGCTACTGAAGGTTTGGTTTCTGGCCTGCAGCTGACTCTTAATGCTCAAATGTCAGAGTGTTCCTGAATGCACCAGTAGCTTTCACATCAGTCCTTGCTCCCTATTGTGGACCCACGCAATGAAAAGGTCAGCCTGATAGATTACCCATCCGGAGAAAGTCTCCGCACGCTGATATGAACTGTGCACTGAGATGATTGGAAAGCGAGAGCTGCCTGGGAGGCAGGGAATCAATAGCAAGCATACGGAAAAAAAGGTTTGGAATATGGAATATGTATAATATGTAGTGAGTTGGTGGGTCTGCTATGACGAGACGGAAAGATTGTTTCTGTTTTATTCGTTGTTTTGGGGCCACAAGAATAAAGTTGCACCAAGATCCAAATCCCTTCTTTTTGTTGTTGAAATACTAGATAAATATACCAATCAAAAATATATCATTCATCTTTTCTCTTTAATAAACGAATGTTCAACGATTAGAAAAATACTGGACCTCAAATTCTCGAGGATTGTCATGACAGATTCATTTGTTCTACGTACCAACGTTCTCCCTGAACTGGACTGTTTTTACTGTCCTTAGTTCTGACTCCGTTTGACTTCAGAGCTAAACAACATACAGACGGCAACAACTGCCTGTTACGTTGGTGGAAGACATTTTCTCACTCAGTAGTGGCCGATGAAGTAAACAGAAAAAAAACATGAGAGGATGCGAGGTGCATCGTTGTTTCCATGACAGCAGAGGTGCGTACAGGACATTTGACATGGAGGGAGGGGGGGGGGGGGCATTTAGAAAGTATATGTTTTTTACAGCAGCTTGTCGTCCGGGGGAGTGCGTGTACATTTATTCTGCCGCTGCACAGATGCACGTTTGGCAAAGGCGCGTATTTCTGTAATTGTCGATGCCGTCGCCGACTCTCCCCGGCCCTCATTTGCATACGATGATTGGCCACGGGGTTACAGACGCACATTTCTCATCGTCCTGCATCGTTTTCACTCTCAAAAAGATTTGATTGTGTTGTCACTTTCCTTTGACCGGTACACAGCTGGGGTCTGTGTTGTATCCCGCGGTCCTGGATGCTTCCTATTTAAAAAAAAGCTGCGTGGTTAGGCTCAGGACAACATTATGGTTTGGCTTGAAATAGGTCACGTCAATGAAAGACCCCGGCTCTCCTCCTGATGAGCAGCTGCACCTGTAGTGAGTTCACGCCCATCTGGTTCCCCGTGTGACCTCTACAGTCCCGCACAGGACGTCTCCCAAACTCAGAGCTGCCTTCCTCCTTTTTCAGGACAAATGTTCCTGCATGTAAACCCGCCCAAGCTGCCGGTTATCGTCCACATTTGTTTTGCCTCTAGGACACGTGAAGATGACGTTTTTCATTTGCACAGTTTGAAACTCTGTAGAGGTCCGTGTGGCAGGAGTTTGGGTTTTCACACAGGAGATGACCGTTGTTTGCCTGTTTTAAAACCAAAAGTCAATGTTGACGTATTCCAATTTTCCGCCTGTAATTTAAATAACATCAAAAATGTATACCTTGTAAGGCCAAACCATGATGCTTTACTGGACATAGCTGAGTAGTTTAATTGCATTTATGTTTAGTTTTCTTTCAATTTACAACCGTAACCACGTGTTTTATACTCCTGACTTTAATCCACGGGGAAATATTTCCCACAATACCTTGAGAATGCGGTTTAGTTGTATGGGAACATGATTTTGAAGGAGACACGATCGGTATGTTGGTTGGTGCGGTCTTGTTTGTTTCAGCGATGCCTTCGTGTTCAACTGTCATATTCATGCTACGTACCTGGAGCTGCTGATTTGATCTGCATAAAGGAACAGGTATAACGGAAGGCATTCATATACATGCATGACTCATAACAGTGCATCTATGCCGGCATCAACAGGAAACCTCATTGGTATTCAGTTCGAGGTGGTTTCAATTAGGAGCTCTCATGAGTCACCGCACTCCCTCCGGATCCTCCCGTGGCTCCGACACGGCTTCTGTATCTTTTATATAAATATTGTTTTATTTTTCCAGATGTATTGATTATATATGTCTTATATTTCATGTCGGGGACATCAGAAAACTTCCCGATTGGTACGTTATTTGTACATTTATATACACTGATCTGTATACCTCCTGTAATACTTACATTCTCTCTGGAGATCAGTTTCATATTATCTTTCACTCATATCATTTTTTTTTTGTCACTTTGCATGTCACCATGACGGAGCACCGGCTCAGTTTTCCGGCTGTGTTTTAGCTGGTGAAGCCAGCCGCCGTCACAACACACTCATTGGCTCCCGTTCAGTTCCAACTGGGGGATTTATACTCGTAATGATGGAAAAGGATGTTCCCGAGATCTCTCCATCATCGCCCTGCACTCTGAATTAAACATTTAATCATTTATATTGTGCCATTGAGCTACAGTTTAATTAGGCGTTCAATCACGTTTACTGGCACCCATCATCATCATCATCATCATCATCATCTACTTTAGATTTGTCCCATTTTCTCGTCACAGGAAAATGTCTAATTCTGTTTCTTTTGTGTCCTTGTGAAATCTCCCAGTGCCTTTCATGTGGGCCTTTTTTTCTTCTCCTGTGGTTCGTTAATCTGTTTTCACATGAAGCCTTGAGGAATCCAGTTATGTTTTCATATCAGGGCCACCGATAGAGCCTCTTTAAGTCTGTGCAACACAGAGATGGACTGTATCTAATGGATTCACACAGAGCTGATCCCGGGCTGGTCTGCAGAGGGCCAGCGCCTCCTACAGGCCCAAAGCATAAAGTGTCTGCAGGATGTCCACACAAAACAAAGCCAATATTATAAAACCACAGAGATCTTGTTCAATGCTCATCATCTTTAAAGTAACGAGCTCTAAGTCTTTGTCTACTTCACTCATCATTTAACCAGCAATCCTCCCCCTCGGCCTCTGAGTCGTGTGAGGTTCACAACCAAAATCATAAGCAATTAATCAAATGTGCAAAGTAGATGCATCTGTGCTGTACACGTGACAAATTAAAAAAAGTTACAGCATCACCAAATAAACTGTGGACCCCCGAAAAAAGGTTTTGTGAAGGTGTTTTATAGTCTCACGTCCAGGGGGTTAGCTTACCCAAGTGTTGCCAATTCTCTCCCTTTGTTGAAACATTGGCTTTCACACATCGTCTCATGTGGCCCAAGCTGAAGCAGGATGGATGCCCTTTATCTTTGACTCTAATGAGTAGCTGTGGCCGTCCTGCAGCGTTGGGATGGAAACATGTTTCTTCAGCTTGAGAGGGGCTGTGCGCGCGGCGCGGCGGCAGTAGCTTCATTAATCAAGCTGTCAAACGCAGACGTTCGTACGGTGACATGACAAAGTGCTTGTGCTCTCTCTCTCTTTCTCTCTCTCTGTACATTTGAGTTTTTGAGTACCTACAAGGAGTGTTGCTGCTTCTGGGTCCTCTGTACGGAATTCAAAGCTATTGCCTCCACATGGCTCTCAACATGGAGACGGCTGAGCCGACGGCTAGAAGCTAGCGGCTGTAGAAGCTACCGGCTTTAGAAGCTAGTGGCTGTAGAAGCTAGCGGCCGTAGAAGCTACGGGCTGTCGAAGCTAGTGGCTGTAGAAGCTAGCGGCCGTAGAAGCTAGTAGCTGTAGAAGCTAGTGGCTGTAGAAGCTAGTAGCTGTAGAAATTACCGGCTGTAGAAACTACCGGCTGTAGAAGCTAGTAGCTGTAGAAGCTAGCGGCTGTAGAAGCTAGCGGCCGTAGAAGCTAGCGGCCGTAGAAGCTAGTGGCTGTAGAAGCTAGCGGCCGTAGAAGCTAGTAGCCGTAAAAGCTAGTGGCTGTAGAAGCCAGTGGCTGTAGAAATTACCGGCTGTAGAAACTACCGGCTGTAGAAGCTACCGGCTGTAGAAGCTAGCGGCTAACGGTGTCGACCACCGCAACGGTGCTTCTAGTGGTTACAGTGTTACGCTTGCTTTGTGCTAGCGTAGTGAAGCCATTGCACGTTTGGTGTTGAGCTAGAGGGCTCGGAAAGCTAGCGCTGCGCTTTGTCGACCGCGCACCTCTGAATGTTTTTCACCTGGCGCCCGCTGCCCGCCCACACTGGGCGATACAGTCATGACGCGACAGCGCTGCTAACATGTCTGAGGACTTTACAAAGACGGCCAACTCCTTTTTTTAAAACGCTTATATGAAAGTCAACCAGTCAACCGTTTCATAATTATACTTTTAAAACTTGACTTTTTTATTTACAGTGATTCTATAAAGGCAAAAAAAGTATGTCCTTGAATTGATGAGTTTAAATATAATTATAATTGCTCCTGCAGGCTCTTCCTGTGGTGTGTGAGTTGGTATTTGATGATAAGTAGCGTTAAAGAGCTTTGAGTGGTTGGAAGACTAGAAAAGCGAAAGTACAAGTCCATTTATCAAACACACTTTTCCACTCATGCACTCAGCTGCTGACCTTACTGGCTCCACATGTCAGTGCCTACAATAATATATCAATTCGCGTCTTTGGGGTTAGAGCTGAACCCTCCAGGACGTGTTGGTCCTGTGATCACAGCCTCCCTCTTTCGTCTCTCAACCACCTTCTTGAAAAGGTGAACGTTACCATATTCTCTCATATCCCAAGACACCTGTTGTAATCCAAGTCCGTCATAATGTTCGAAAGTATTCTTTTGGGGAAGGATTTTGCCCTGAACTGTGGTGTACTTGAAACTCACGGACACACAGATGTACACATCTTCTCTCAGAACTTGAGTTACAAATAATAATTTAAAAAGCTGCCAGCAGCGTGAGGAGCAATTAATCATAAATAACAGCTATAGGAGGATAACCACATGAATTATGACTCCCTTTACTTCAACATTATCTGCCACCCACACACCGCTCTGAATCCATAAGAACATGAACTTGGGGGAGAATATTCTTTACAAGCCTACGGTCATCCATCTTGACTCAAAGATTATAATTAAAAGTATCCGTAGAAAAAGTAACTGAGTGCCTCAGTGATTTTTACTTAGTGATTGTTACAGCGTTGACGTGAAAGAACCAGGATGTAGCTAGAAACTATGGCTGCTGATATTCAAATACTAAATGTGTGTGTAAATCTTTAAAATGTCAACGTCAAATGTAAAAACAACTTAAAATGTATAAGAAAATTAAAACACTGTTTTCCCCTGGTACGGTCACCATAACACTGTGCTATTATGACAGTGATATATATATATATATATATATATATATATATATATATATATATATATATATATATATGTATAATATATATATATATATATATATATATATATATATATATATATATATATATATACTTTTTGAAATTGCTGATTTTACTAACCTGCACACTCTATCATTGTTTTTGTGTTAACTGAAGTTTAATAATTATGTTGGTTTGAAGTATAACGTTTGCATGGTGTTGGTTCACTAAACTTCTTTTGTTTGAATATGAACTCTATTCAGGAGTGAAAGTATGTCAACAGCATTAAGATTCTGTACTCAAACTGGGGGGCAAAAAATTTGAATAGGAAAAACATATTCTTATCCTGTTATGGACATATTTCAGTTTCAAATGACAGCTTTCCATACCCTTGGAATCTGATTTATCTCCAAAGGTGGTCCGTCTGCTCTGGAGCACATTCATGTTTGTACGGCGCTGCGAAATCCATTGACACATTGCGGCCAATTTGTGCATTAATCTGTACATATCCCACAAAATCTATTACCATGTAATCATGAAGCAGACTGCAGAGGCCCACACAGGGCGGGAGAGGGGTCTACCAAAGACCCGTCAGCCAGGAGAACCGTAAGCCAGGAGAACCGTAAGCCAGGAGAACTCGTCAGCCAGGAGGACCCGTCAGCCAGGAGAACCATCAACCAGGAGGACTTGTCAGCCAGGAGGACCCGTCAGCCAGGAGAACCGTAAGCCAGGAGAACTCGTCAGCCAGGAGGACCCATCAGCCAGGAAAACCTGTCAGCCAGGAGAACCCGTCAGCCAGGAGAACCGTCAACCAGGAGGACTTGTCAGCCAGGAGGACCCGTCAGCCATATGAACCGTCAACCCGGAGGATTCGTCAGCCAGGAGGACCCATCAGCCAGGAGAACCCATCATAAGAACCCGTCAGCCAGGAGGACTTGTCAGCCAGGAGGACCCGTGAGTCACAAGAACCCGTCAGAAGAACCCATCGGCCAGGAGGACCCGTCAGCCAGGAGGCCGCAGCTCGTTCCCCGTGTGAAACCAGAAGTCCACGTTGATTTATTTCTCCCATATCTGGCGTACTTCAGTAACAGCCCTTCTGTAGTTGTTTCAACCCAAACCTCACGCAGTAGTTTGGTTTTCTAAACCTAAGCAAGTGGTTTCGGGTCTTTGCCTTGACCTAAATGAGTTGTTTCCTGAGGACGGCATTTTATTTTGAAAATTCAGCATGCTTGTAATGAGCAGAAATTAACATATTCGTAGGAAAACCCATCAAAAATGAATAGTGACATGTTTATGTGGCAATGCAGTCTCCACTGCAACAACCTGATTATGTAATACAAATTAACGCAGACTTGATGATGCAGTACTTAATGTACCTGGTTAAATTCCACCAGTTATTTTTTCCAAAGAAAAACACAGACCCTTAATGACATTAAGACAACCGTTTATTAGAGAGCAGATTATCAATGCTTAGTGTTTAATTTCACAGGTTTGAATTAGTTGTCAAGAGCTCAAAGTCATTTCACTGACCATCTTGAGGTCACTTCCTCTCAAGGGCTTTCACTGCATCCGATACATTCTCAATGTTATTTTCTTCCAAGGTTATTTTTATTTAATTAAACAATTTGTAATGGTCATACAGGCAAACGTATAAAATAACCAATATATAATCTGTAACGTACATTACACTGGTTTAAAAAAAAAAAAAAAAAATACGACGAACGTTCCTGCTCTGCACACGGCCCCAAACAGCGCCGTGATAAAACACTTTGTCGCAGTTACACAGTCAGTCCACCAGTGGGCGGTGTTGCGCCACCGCAGAGCGAAGTGACGGCGGAGAGACCTGGAGGCTCTGCAGGTTAAGGCGCGAATGAATGAATGAATGAATGAATGAATGAAACCCGTAGACGTGGTCAGCACTTCCATTGTTTCACAACTCCGGTTTCTCCCGAAGATGAACAAAGTGTTCTTGTTGTGTTTGAGCCTTGCGCATCAGTGTGTACTGTCTCCTTAAATCTCAACGTTTACCCATCTTCCCTTGGTTCAGTCGACTTTTTAACTTTTCTTTGAGATAATTAAAAGTATTTTCCTCCACATTGACTTCAGTGTTGCTTCTAGTTAAACCATGAAGAATTCATAATTAAAACTGTTTTAAAGCTCTGCACTGTTCGACGCGAGTCATGTGACCATCATAAGAAACACGCCTAATAATAATAATTATAATAAGTGACATTTGATGTGGGTGTCGCATCAAACATCCCACTACCCCGGTTTTTGGAGTAAATACGACTCTTGTGAAACACAACACACGGTGTAAAGGGCAAGTACGTGGTTGGTTTTAGGGACGGCAATTCCCAATGTCCTTATGGATTCAGCTGATCGCTCTGATTCTTTATCAATTTCCCCCTGGGCAGATTTTGCGGACCCCACTCAGTAAAATATAAAGAGAATTATTCATTCTGAAAGTGTGAACTGGAAACACGACTCATCTAGTTGCTGTCATTCTAAGTGCAGAGACTGACACGACGTATTCTTCCTGCCAGCTCCAAGTCTATTCTGATTTTCAGACTGAAATATGCTGCTTCTGAAAAGAGTGAAAAGGAAATGGCACTAATAATCCCTCACTGCAGAGGAACTGTCCACAACAGCAGAAGGGGGAGCCGGTCAACGTGTGGTATTAAACATGAACGTCCCGCTCGTTTTACGCGCCCCTGCGCTTCACTGATGGGCTCTGACCCGACCTTTAAACAAACCCATCAGGTCTCCATCAGGGGGCGGGGTTTGCTGCGTTTCCAATGTCAAGAAAAAAAGTTGCTAACTTTCTACTAACATTGGCGAGAGGTCCTCAACGTCTTCTGGGAACAAAAAAGGAAAATGGGACGTCTCCATCCATGACGACTGATCAAACTCCACCTGCCGGCGAGCAGAAGAGATGCTCCGATACCTTTTTTCCCCCCTTTCCCGCTACCTGAACTTGCGAATCGGCCGATTACGAGTAGCAAACCGATACCAGTGTGTTTAATAAACAATACTGTACACAGCACCTTTTTAAAATATGTAATGTATTAACAATATGCTCTGGCTAACGTGACACACTCTGCTAGCGCCTGCCCGATCCGTACTGAGCATGTGCAACTCTCAACGGGCATGGGAAAGACGCGAGACGGCGCACTCGTTAGCGAATATCGGATTGATGCACGTGCTCCTGCCGGCTGCATCGGAGGCATGTCCGACTATCGGAACAACTCCGATGAGGCGTCCTCGACCTTGAGTTGACATTGTTTCTGGAGGTGAAGCACGAACTCGAGCTCCGTGAAGCAGCTTTTCTTGATGCCGGTGTGAAATGCCATGAATGTGACGGAGGATAAACGGCCCCGTTCTCCCACCCCAAACCCCGAGCGTCAGCAGAGAGCCCGGCGGTGGAGACCGCGCCCTCGGAGCCCACCGCGTCCCGTCGTTTGACATCCGTTTTCTTGATATTTGAGAGAAGCGGGCCGGTTACTGCGGCGGGGTGCAGCGGTGGCTCTTGTACGTCCCCAGGTGGCGGAAGCTGCGCCCGCACTGCTGGCAGCAGTAGGGCGTGGCCCCGCTGTGGATCCTCTGGTGGGTGTACAGGTTCCCCAGCTCTTTGAAGCGCCGGCCGCACTGCGGGCAGGCGTACGGGCTCTCGCCCGTGTGCACCCGCTGGTGTCTCTTGAGTCCCGATAGCACGGAGAAACCTTTCCCGCACTGGGGGCAGGGGAAGGGGCTCTGGGCCCCGCTGTGCACCAGCCTGTGGCTTTTTAAGCGGGCCGCGTGGCGGAAGCGCTCCCCGCAATCCGGACACATGAAGGGCTTCTCGCCGGTGTGGATGCGCTGGTGCTGCCGCAGGTTGCCAAGGTAGTTGAAGTGGCGGCCGCAGTCGCCGCACTCGTAGCCGCCCTCAATTTTGATCTCCTTCTTCACCGTGGCCCCTCCCAGCCCGAGGCCCGCGCCGGGCCCGACTCCCGCGCCGGCCCCTGCGTCCGCGTCCGCGTCCTGTTCCCGGCCGCCGCCGCCGCCGCCGCCGCCGCCCCTCCTGGACTCACGGCCGCCGTCCTCCATGGCGGGCGCGGCCGAGCAGGTGGACTGCAGGGCCTGCAGGGCCTGGGCGCCGGCGGAGTCCGAGTGTATCAGCTTGACGTGTTCCTCCAGGAACACGGAGTCGGGGCAGAAGGTTCCGCACAGAGAGCAGATGTAGGTGTGGCCGGGGAACTGCTGGCCTGAAACCACAAACAAATGGATTACGTTATCGGCTTGGAAAAGCAAAAATACAAATCACACAAGTGTTCTCCAGTCCACCGGACTTTATTCTCTTCATCGGAGTGAAGTCTGGTTTCCTACATCCAGTCAGAGTGACACACAATTCAGCAAGAATAAAACAATTAATAACAACTTAAACATATAAGACAAACTCCAAATAAATACAGGCATTTATCCATCCATCTATCTATCCATCTATCTATATATAGATGGATAGATAAAAATACATAACTCTTAAATGTCAACTCTAAACTAACACCGAGTGGCTTTGTTTAGTTGGTTTCCATAGTTACAGCATGTAGTTGGAGAACATTATTCAGCATCCTCTCTGAGTGTCTGCTCGACCTTTTAAATCCACGGGGTTTCAAGAAAGAGCCTTCTCTCAAAGCAAGAACAGAATAACTCTCGTCAAAGAGTTTCTTTGGAGTTCAGCTCAAAGTGTAAATGCTCTCGTAGTCATGAGAAATCTTTTAAAGTTTAAAACACATTCCTTCAGTCTTGTTGTTGTTGTTGTTGTTGTTGTTGTTGTTGTTCCCCCCTTCCCTGATGTGACCAACCTGCCACAGGCCGGTCTGTGTTGCCCTCCAGCGGACTCCCTCCCTCCCCCGGAGAGCTCTGGGGCTCCATGCTGAACTCGGGGGGCTGGACGTGTGACAGCGGCGCCGGGGCCTGCTCCAGTCCGCCGCCCTCCCTCCTCGGCGACACATCTCCCTCATCGTCATCCTCCTCCTCATCCTCCGTATCGCCGGGCGGGGTGTCCTCACACTCCGGCTCCTTCATGACTGGGGAGGAAAATTTGATCACGTGAAAATTTGTACGGCATGAATTTACTTTTTTGTGTTTTTTCAATTCCGATGCTCAGATACTCTTCTTCTTGGAAACTTGCATTTTATACTTTGTTGAGACCATATTCCACCCATTTAATGAGCCCTTTTACAAGATTAAATAAGCACAAAAGTCTCTACACACTACAAACACACTACATGTGCTCAGTCTAAACACAGCATACAGCAGGTAAAATAAGTATTGAACACCAGTTTTCTCAGAAAATATATTTCTTAAGGTGCTATTGACATGACATTTTCACCAGACGTCTGTAACAACCCAAATGATCCACACATGCAAAGACAACCAAACAAATATTCAGAAATTAAGTTATATCTAATAAATTGGAATGACACAGGGAAAAAGTATTGAATGCACGCACTGAAATGTATTCAATACTTCTCTCAAAAGCCTTGTTGGTACCGACGACTTCAAGACGTCTCCTGGATGAGAAACTCGTCTCATGCATTGCTCAGATGGGATTTTGGCACATTCGTCCACACAAACAGTCTTTAACTCTTGAAGCGTCTGTTGGAACTGTGATCTGTAGTTATTTCCATAGATTTACTCTGGGATTCAACCTTATTGATGTTGGTTACAGAGAGATTAAACTTCTAAATGTTCCAGTAAACTGTTGGGGCCATAATCCAGAAGTGAAAAGAACATCATTTCTTCATAAACCGGCCGCGACCAGGTGCTCCTCGGGAAGATTTCTAATGCGTCAACCGCTGTGGCCTGTATGCACGCTCACCTCCAAGACCCCATTGCTGAAGGAAAAACATGTTGAAACTTGTTTAAGTCTGCTGCACAACATTTAGATAAGCCTGTGGAATACTGGGAAATGTAGTGCGGTCAGATAACACCACAATGGAACTCTTTGGATGCCATAATACACACCATGTTTGGAGGTTAAAGGGCACTGCACATCACTCCAAAAACACCAGACCAGAAGTGACGCTGGGAGGCGGGAGCATCACGGGGCGGGGCTGTTGCTCAGCTCTGCAAAACTTCATATCATTGAAGGAAGGATGAGGTACAGAGACATTCTTGATAAAAAAAAAATCTGCTGCCATCTATCAGGATGATGAAGATGAAACGAGGGTGGACATCACAGCAAGACAATGATCCCAAACACACGGCCAAGGAAGCTTAACTGGTTTCAGAGGAATACAATAAAGCTCCTAGAAACGCCCAGCCAATCAGCTGACTGGAATTGAATAATAAAAAATCTATGGAAAGAACTAAAGATCAGAGTTCCCACAGAAGCCTCAAGATTTGAAGACTGTTTGTGTGGAAGAATGAGCCAAAAATCACACACAAGACCAGTACCTCCATACATACAAATACATTTCAGTCAGCACGTTCAATATTTATCCTCTATGTCTCTTTCTTACACACAACTTAATTTCCAAACTTATTTGTTTAGTTGTCTTTGTATGGATCACTTTGCTTGTTACAGACATCTGGTGAAAATGTCATGTCAATAGCACCTTTAGAAATCTATTTACTGAGAAAAATTGTGACGTGTTCAATACTTATCTCACAGTGTATGTTTTCATAGTGTAAACACACTATGTTGTAGACACACTGTATGTTCTCACAGTGTAAACACACTATATATTTCAGTGTAAACACACTGTATGTGCAGTACCAACTGTTTACCCTTCAGCTCTGAAGAATACTCCATCGGCGCGATCCACTCGTAGTCGTACATCCGCTTGCTGCCGGAGGGGAGCATGCTGAACAGGTCGTCCGTGGCGGACTCGGAGTCTCCGTGCCCGGACCCGGAGCCGGCCATGCCGCCGTCCGGCCACAGGTGGAGGGAGTGCGGGTCGGAATCCGGGCGAGCCTCCCTGTCGCCGCTGGCTTGGCTGCTCTGGTCTCCGTCCATGTCCGCGCCCCCCCTCGAGTTCTTGTCCTTCATCAGGTAGTTGCAGATGGCGTCGATGTTCTCCTTCTTCACGCCGGGCATGACGGGCTTGGCTCTCCGCGGATCGACACCACTGTGCTTGTTGCCGGAGCCGAATTCGTGTTTTTTGAAGGCGGCGTCCGCAGACAGCTCCGCGGTCGCGGCGCCGGGGAAAGGGTCCCTGCCGTCCCGCTGGACCGTGTCCAGTCTCGCCTTCAACTCGTCGATCTCATCGGTCTTCTCGCGCAGCTCCATCTTCAGCACTCGTATCCTGATGCTGACCATTTTGCGGATCTCCGACAGCGCTGTCTCCAGCACCGCGGCGATGTTTCTGCCGAGGTGCTCGGTGATGTCGCTGACCGAGCAGAGCAGCTCCTCGTCGTGCTCCAGCTCCAGGAAATCGCCGTCGGCTCGGCTCGCCGACCCGGGAGGCTC
>NW_027175943.1:12063473-12100973 GCF_023055335.1 Clinocottus analis
AAGCAATTTAGATAACATCTGTTTGACAAGCTGACAGCCAATCACATCTGCCTCTTAAATCAGGTTTGTCAAGTCTCTTTTTGGATAAAATCCAAGGAGATGTGGGAGGAAAATAAGACAAATTGTGTTACAGTCCAAATACTTATGGCCCTGACTGTATATCAGTGTCACAGGAGTTTCTTTGTTTTCAAGCATCACCACAGCGCCGACTGCTCACATCGACTCAGCACTGAGAGGAGGTCCAATCAGATAACACGAGTGCAAACATACACTCAGCTTTAACCACGTGGTTCTATTTACTTCTTCATGTGTCCTCAAATAACATGTGAGAGTATTTTTCATGCATGCATTTCACTCACTTGACTGAGAACAAAATTGTGTGATGGTGTCAGAAAGTCATGGAAGTTGGTTCACACTTCTCTACAGGACGATTACTTTGAGACGGTGGTTTGATGAAACAACCAGTCTGCTGTGTGGCCATTATGTCTTAAAGTCTACTTAACAGACATAATCTTGTGTCCTGTTTTGGAGTGAGACAGAAAAACAGGAAGACTCTCAACCACAAAGTGCTCACTGTTAAGTCTTCACGCCCTTCCAGATTTGTAGATGGGCTATGTTGCTTTTCTTGTTTGATAACACTGTTAACAGCAAAGCCATTGACTTCCACTCTATTCTCTACTCAACCGCTGTACAGAAAAACAAAGATATTTCAAAAGTCTATATGACGCACTAATGTGCTGTGTATAACTTAAGTATGATCTAATTTATTATGAATTGCATAATGCGGCCCATTCACTCCCATTATAATCATAATTTGGCACCTGTATGAACTCCATTCATATTTCACTGATGAACTGTAAGCTCACCATGATTACATGTACGGTGTAAGAGTTACATAATGCAGTAAAGCCTATGAAGCAAAGTTGACCTGTATACATTGCATTTATATCTCTGTAGTTAGATGTAGTTATCAGCCCACGATAGTAAGGCCGGCATTGTCTTCACCGTGTGTGTGTGTGTGTGTGTGTGTGTGTGTGTGTGTGTGTGTGTGTGTGTGTGTGTGTGTGTGTGTGTGTGTGTGTCATCATGTCAAAACGTTACTTTTTGATGTGAAAGAAAAATAACTCTTTTATGATGTGGGTATTGTGATCCAATATGTGTGCAATGGGGATGCGTGTTTTACAACCCAGCTACCAGAGACCTCTTTGAACAAGTCATGACGCTGAGCGTTCTTATGCTGGTATCTTATTTTGAGCTTGATTAGTTATTTTTGAGCTTGATTAGTAATAACGTGAATGATAAATTAATGATAATAATAAATAAAGAGTGTAAAAAAATAATAATGGCGAGTGAATGAAAAATAAATAAATAACAATGGTGTTGGAAAAGTAAAGAAAATAATAGCAAATAATGATAATGACAACAGTAGCAATAACATGAAAGAATACAGATTGATCATGTAACACAAGGAGGGAAAAATAAACAAACACAAAAACAAACTAAAAAGGAAAGAAAATTAAGAGTTTCTCCCTCGAAAAAGAGATTTTTAATCTCAATGGGACTTCCTGGTTAAATAAAGGTTAAATAAATAAATAAATAAAAAAAGAGTTGAGGAATGTTCGGAAAATATAATAAATAATAGAAACATTAGGCAACTTAAAAAAGCAAACACATAGAACATAAAAGTTGGAAAGACACTTAAAAAAAATAGCATAAAGAAATAATTGGCAAAAAAAAGTCAAAGACGGTTTCCTGTTCAGTTATAAACAGGAAACGGGTTATCACTGTGGGCCAATAACGAAAACAGGTGGGGCAGTTTACGGGCATCAAATGCCCGCGAAGACGAAGCAGAAACAGGCGGGGACACGAAACACAACATGGCACCGGAAGTACTCGGCTGTGGGGAGCCTGCTGCAGACTGCTGCGATGACGACACACGGCCGCTACGTCAGAAGCCGAAGCTCGTTTCCACGCATCAGTACCGTGGCCATTGAAGCATTCCCGCCACGTGTATGTGCGACAAATCCACATTACGTCAACTTATAATTTGTGTCCCCATTGAATATTATTTTTGGGGGAAACAGTTGGATCCGACACGCTTGATTTTAGCCGTGAGGAGCATTATGAAAACACAGTGACTAGCAGCGACATTTTCCAAGGTGAGTCTGTCTCTCTCCGTTAACTCTCATGTTGTGGAAACAACTGTTTGCACTGTGGGTGTGTTTTTAAATTATTATAATAATTGTTTTTATCATTTACTGTTTCATAACGCAATGATTTTCCCCGTCCTCTTCTGAGAGGGAGAGATGGTTACTTCACGGTCGACTGGGAGAAGAGACGACTACCGGGCTGTGAATGTTTAGAGTGTACTAGCTATTTTAACTACAGTACTTTTTAGTACTGGTATTAATATTCTACTACTGGCGTCCTTTAGGCTACTGGGAGTGCCCTGTATCTCTATTGCCGTGTCTTTTCATCTTCGTAGAGCGGAACAGGTGTCGGCTGTCATGGTGGTTCATCAGACATGCAAATTTAACAAATTCACTTAAAAAAATATATATATATATATATATATATATATATATATATATATATATATATATATGGCCGTTCATGTTCAGTCATGGTCTCATCCTGTGCTTGCTCATTAAGTTAGCAGTTCCAGCGTGGGCTGCTACTGGAAGAGACCATTGAATAACTTTATTTAACACATGTGCATCATGTCAAATAGATGAACACATGGTCGGTGAGACTCGGTGAGGTTTATTGTTCGTGAAGACCAGTATAATCTCCTGTGACTCAGTGTTGAAGCCGTCAATGGTTTGATCGAGGCCTTTTATTTTATTTAAGGGGTTATGAGGTAAGGTGAGAAACGGAGCTGATAGCAAGGAAACAAAACAACCCACTACTTCCTTAACTGAAGTCCGGGAATTTTATAAATGCTTTTTAAGGTACGCGTCCACTTCCTGTTAAATCTACTCCACCGCGTCTGCATTTCCCTTAATGTCTCGCACAGCACCCACACTCTGCACATGTTTCTTTCATCTCTGATTATCAAACGATATCAGTTTGCTTCCAGCGATCATCTCGCACCTGTCACCCAGAGAAAGAGAGGCCTCCAGACACTGATTGATTTCTGCTGCTGATAAGAATTTGCTGAGTGTGTGTGTCTTTGTGTTCCTCAATTACTATAAGTGAGTCATTATTGGATGGTACAAATTAGAATGGCCTGATCCAGACTGAACTTCCAGCGAGCTGTCAGGGGATGGATGTGGTGTTGGCGGTTAAAACCGGAGCAGATCTTCCTCCACACTCTCTCATCTCCTCATCTCCGGCCTCAGGAACCCTCGAGCTAAACCACCAGCTTCTGAGCATGCTGACGAAACGCCTAAGTTATTTGCTTTGTACACCTAAGTAGTGTGTCCTAATCCATAGGAAAGTGAGACTATTGTCTGCCCTGCGTATATATATATATTGGTGCTGAAAGAGTGTAGAGCGAGGAGGAGGGAAAAAAGACTAGAATGTTTAAGACCCTCTTTTCCATTTTGCTAGTTGTAACTCACTTGTTTCAGCTTCACTGTGCACATTCATCCTTTGTAGAGGGGAGGATTCATTAGGATTGTGCGGCTCGATTACTAACACTACTACTTTCTTTCTTTTAATAACTTTTTAATACCCCCCCCTGTGCCGCTACAAAAAGCAACATTCTTTTTACGGGGCTCAATTAAGCCTCATCTTATCTTTTATGGGAGTCAAGTAAGCCTTATCTTATCTTTTTGGATATTCAAGCTTAGTTTAAATGACCTGGTAATAAAAACAGTTTGAGGAGCGACTGAAACGTGGTTCAGTTGCGTTTGGTCCTTCTGGTCATGTTTTTCAATCGACTCTGGGTGAGATTTTTTCAGTTGATATTCCTGTTGACACAGCAGACCTGTGAGGAAGCTTTGTGAATCTGCTCCGATTATTTTAATCCCCAACCTTAAACAACCCCTGGGGTTTCTAGTGTTCCTCTTCAGCCTCGCCCGTGTTACCGACACACAGTTTGATTGACTGTGCACTGTTAGGGCGGATACACACTGTGTTTGTCCACATCTCAGACTCCTTTTGATCCGAGGAGCTTAGCTGTTTGAAGAAGCAGGCGGTCTGTCATAATTGAAGTGTAGCCAAGGCTCCTATCACCTTCAATGCTGTTTATTGTCCTTCTACTTTGTTTGCAGAAGAAAAAAGAAAACACGTTTTGTATGGTCTGCATTTCCACACCACTTCGTCCATGATTTGCTAGCTGGCTCGAATCAGTTCTGCTCAGCTTCCCAAAACGCTGTCGCCTTCTAAGTTAGACTGTAATGACTTTCGACCGAGCCGACTAACTGGATTTGGGAACCGTGCCCCGGACGTCCTGTTCAACCAACCATCTCACCAGAGGAGAAAAGCGGACTGTTGTTTGAACTCGTCTATCGAAGGATGTGGACTCGTCTGACTCGTGTGGCGTTGGGGCCGTCCTCCTGAGAATTACACGGCTGTTTCTGTGTCCCGTCAACAACGTCTGACGTGACAAATGTGGAAAAACAAGTTGGACTTCCTCCCCCACAGTTGTAAAAAAAAACAAAAAAAAAACAAGTTTCATTTTATTGTATGATGTCCTACTAGCAGTTTTGTTTAAGGAACTAGTGCAGATTCCTAACATAATAGCTCTATGATGTGTCTCGCCTCTCAACAAGTGACCCAGTCACATCGTATGCTGCCAATGGCAATACTGTGAGGGAAAAATGACTCTGGGCCGGTACCTATTCTGTCCTGTTGTGTGTGTGCATAGGGAGTGGACTCTGAGTCCAGACTCTATACACATTTAAAGAAGGACATTAATGATTGGTTGCCAGCCTTCAGGGTACTGGTTTCAATGCCAAAGCCTCCATGGAAAGTCTTTGAAACTGCACTTCGTCAGGTCATCTGATTGGATGTATACATCATCTGCTGTTCCCAGTGCCTCACATTAGTCACATGCTACATGGTATTAACCTTGGAGCGCTGCTCGTACCTCCATAATACCCAGACACATATCCGACCTGTGTAGCACGATCTTCTTTGCTCACAGTTGTTTTTCTTTTCTTCGTCTTGTAACTGCCGTTCGCCAGCTTCTCGCAGCCTCTTGCGAGAATGTAAAGGGATTCCTGCATCTCCAAGCAGTGAAACCTTGGCAGCGGGGCGCCTGGGAAAACAAACCACTCGCTCTGTTGTCCCCGAAGATGCCGCTGACCTTTGTTCTGTCTTGTTGCCCCTGCAGTTTCACCAGACATTCCTACATCAGGATGAATGGACGGACAGATGCTCCTCAGGACCGGTGAGTTGGAATTGGGTGGAATTGAGAAACTCTCCCGCTTCCCTCTGTTTGCCGGCTTCTGTTGTGTGTGTGTGTGTGTGTGTGTGTGTGTGTGTTTCCTCAAGCGACGATGTAGCGCTCATGTTACATTCATGTGTCAGCTGAGCATTTAGGTCCACTATTTGAATGCTTTCAATGGGAAGCAGCAGCCGTTGGACAATCGGAGTGATTCAATACAGGCCTGCTACCAAGACTGGGAAGGTTATTTTAAAACGTGTTCCAATTACACAATTATTAACCTGTTGAACTGGTTATGAATATGTTTTTGAGGCCTCTTTTTTTGGCCCACGTAAACAAATAAGGGGATCAGTGAGAATAACGTTTTTCTTTGAAGTTCTTCTTACTACTTTACTTTTGTTCACAGGGACTCATCAAAGCAACGCCACATGAAAGTCCCCCGGAGTGTCTTTAAAGTCATATAACTTGGTTACTTTCTGTTTCTTTTGTAATAGCCAAATAAAGACAATGCCGACATTTTGCCAATATGTTTTTAAAAGTAAAGCAGAAGAGGGAGACTACAGCTACAGTGCGAGTTATTACTTGCAGCTGTGAAGATGCAGTCATCCTGCACGGACGCATATCATTTGGCACATTAGTGTTACTGGATCTGATTTCAGAGCATCAGCAACAGTGCCAAGATAAATTAAATTAAGTATACCAGTCCTTTATTATACCTGCTGGACCAGAAATCTGAAGCAGTTTGCGGTCTTCTCACGCTGCTCAGTTTAGATTTAGATTTTTTTTTACTACATATCGATGTGATTACAGACGGTGAATGCGTTAAAGGGCCTGCAGCGTCCTTGCTGTACATCGTAACGCCCTTTACTTCCCGTCGACAGGGGCTGGCTGGTGGGGATCTGTTTCTTCATTCTGGGCCTGGGAACGTTGCTGCCATGGAACTTCTTCATGACTGCCTCATTGGTAAGAAAACATGGCAATTACCGAATCCTGTCAAAGACGCATTATGTATGCCTTCTGCTTTGATATTTTATGAGATAAAAGCCAGACAATAAGTTGGCGGTATCTCAACGTTTTTCCCCTGTCAGATCTGCTTAAAATCCTTTTCTCTGAAGTGATGGTTTACCACTTAAACCTCTTAAACCATCACATGCTGGATGGATGCCAATGGCGTTAGGGACAATACGCTGTTTATACAATTCAAGAAAATGTCTGGAAAAACTACCGTATCTACCATAAGTTTACACAATGGACTTGTAAAACTGGTATTTTGTAGTGACGATTGGCTTCAGGGCGTTTCTGGTGTCGTACTGCGTGTAAGGTGCTCACATGTTAGGATCCATAAGTCCACACAGTCCGTGTGACTCGAGGCAACCACGCGGATCACTGCGCAAGAACATGTGATCCACGTGTCAGGGTTTTCACCAACAACACCCGCTCTGTTTCCTCTGGGTTTGCAGTATTTCCAAGGCCGCCTCAACGGAACAGACGCAACAAAATGGAGCAACGGCACCGAGGCGGTCCGCAAGGAGTACTACTTCAACAACTGGATGACCCTGCTGTCCCAGCTGCCCCTGCTGGTGTTCACCCTGCTCAACTCCTTCCTCTACCAGAGGTCAGTGACGGATAATGTGTTGACAGACACAGGAGGACGTCAAAGTGTTTGACCTGCTCTCGTGCCAAAAAGCAATCATCCGTGGTTCATATCTAATCCAGTTTGGTGTGGCGTGTGTTCTTGGATGAGTGACGTGACGCAGGTGTTTCCTGTTGCAGGATATCGGCGGCGATACGCATCGCGGGTAGCCTGGTTTTTATCCTGCTGCTGTTCATCCTCACAGCGGTGCTGGTCAAAGTGCCCATGGAGGAGGACCGCTTCTTCTCTGTCACCATGGCAACTATCTGGTTCATCAACTGTAAGTCAAGATTCAAGATGTTTTTACTGTCGTAAGCACAGATAACAAAGAGTTATTCTATACAATGAAAAGCTTATTTTGCTCGGTCTTCCTGACACAGAATTACAATAAACTCAACCGGTTAAACTGTGGAAACCAATTTTGTCTCTAGAACTCCTTTTCATCGTCAGAACATCATATTAATTCCAATAATTGTGTTTATTGTGTGTTTGTTCAGTAAAGTCTTGGGGGAAAAATGTATATGTGAAAGATTTTGATCGTAACTATGAACATCCAGCATAATATGAGCCAGATTCCCCCAAAAAGCCTCCTGGAGCGTCAATAAGACACCTTTTTGGAAAGATTTGGACCTAAAGAATCAGAATCTGCAACAAAAATCACAATAAAACAAACTCTTGTCCTGTTACGAAGGAGTTTCAGTCAAAAAACTGTCTCGTTCGGTTAAAAAATGGAAGACATTTCTTCTTAACTTCCTCTATTGTCGGTACTGCACTGATTATAGATACCTCTTCAGTAAAAATCCAAACGGACTCTTCCGATGGCGTTGACTTAACCGACGCTTCCTCCCCTCAGCGTTCGGTGCCGTGCTGCAGGGCAGCCTGTTCGGCCTGGTGGGTCTCCTCCCTCAGAAGTACAGCGCCATCTTCATGAGCGGCCAGGGCCTCGCCGGGACCTTCGCCGCCATCGCCATGCTGCTCGCCATAGCCAGTGAGTCACCCGCACGCAAAACACCGGCCAGAGGGCGTTCAAAGTGCCTTTCACGTCTGCTAGAACCGGCGAACTTGTTTGTTTGTCCCCTCAGGTGACGCAGACTCTGAGACGGCAGCGCTGGGTTACTTCATCACGCCATGTGTGGGGACGCTGGTCACGCTCTTCAGCTACCTGCTGCTGTCCCGCCTGGTCAGTCAGCTCCCAGCTCTGCACGACTACACTACCCATAATCTGTTCAACCGTAGGACCATTAGCTCAGGATCTAACACAAACGCTGCAAGGCCTAATGTGTGTTGTCTGTTGTTTCCACACAGGAGTTTGCACAACATTACCTGAACAAAAGCAACAAGTATGAGGCAGACACCACTGACGAGCAGCTGAAAGGTGAGATGGTCACGCCCTCCTGAATTGTAGTCACACTTTCCCATGTTTATCTTTCGTGGAAACACACATGAACAACAGTAGATAAAATCCAGAATGAGCCCTCACGTGTAGCCCCTCCTTAAGCTGTGTTCTACACAGAGGCCTCATACTCAAACATGGCAATATACTGTGAATGTGAGCTAAAACTCCCTTGCATGTATACGGTTATACCTGTAGCCCCGATTAAACACCTTATTTCCTCCAGTAAGTCTAGCATTAGGTTCACACATGAATGTCACACACACACACATTGAATGCAGCACCGTTGACATTAAATCTCACAACAACCCAATAGAGGGTTTACAAGAAAACCCCATGTATTCCCAGGAGTTAATAGCCTGTGCTAGGGTACGCTTTGTTGGCGCGCTTGTTGGAGCTCATGTCGCTCCCTCACAGGAGTGCTTAATACTCACAGGTTCAGCGTGATAAGCACAGTCACAGAAACCCTGGTGCCCTGGCAGAGGCGCCATGATAGCACGAGACTCCGCCCTTCCTCCCGGTCCCTCGGCAAACCCCCCCCCCCAGCTGAGTAGCCGCCAGCCGGTTAGCCGCTCACTGGTCCGCTGCTAGCTTGTGACCCACAACCACCCGACGTCAATGACCTCAGCGGTCAGAGCGCGCTTACAACGCGGCTCACCGTGTCCTCGTCGGAGCTGCTGCTCGTCCATGCCGATCACAACCCCGGGCCTGAACTAACAATCACACACCTCTCCTCCTCTGGCCCCCTGAACTCTAGCTCGACCTCCCTTTCCATCTTCCCCGTGTGGACACCTGAGCAACCGAGAGGTTCAAAACACGCTTAAAAGAGAGGAACACTTGAGTACTTTTCTAACTGTACTGTTTACTGCTAGCAGAAATGACCCATCTCATCGTATCATCATCATCGTAGCAGGGTGCTACGCGGGTGTTTGGCAGTGAGAAGACATCTGTTGGCTTTGCCACAGAGATCACAATTATGTGCGGCGCTGCCTGCTTGAATCGAATCAATTCAGCGGAACATTATCTTGTTAAGGGAGATGACCGGCTATTTAGCCAGTTAGAGCCCAGGCACCGCCCGGACAAAGAGGGAGCCTGTTGGACTCAAAGAGGACCACACAGACTCAAACTCCTATTGAAATACATCTGTACATATTCCGTTGCAGAGAGCAGCATCGTGGGGAACAGCAAGCCGAACGGCCACGCTATGGGGGAGCCCGATGGTCCGGCGGGGCCAAAGGGCGCCTTCCTGTCACTGGAGGAGGTCGACATGGAAGAAGCCAAGGCCTCGGTCATGGAGGTCTTCAAAAAGGTGCAACAGTTGTGGTTTTTGTGATCAATTTTCTGGAACGGGGGCTTGTATGAGGGTTTTTTTCTTCTCCGTAGTCAGTGTGTTTCTACAGACGGGAGTAGCAGCATGGGGGGCAGAGCGTGGTACTGCTGTGCACCGGGGCAGCAGCTAAACACATTATAGACAGCTGGAAACAGATCTGAAGCCCTCATTTGTGCTCTCTTCAAAGCCACAAACTGACTGGCTAATGAAAGTAGCCGCTCCTGTATTGTGCAAGGTCAAAAGATGTTTTTTTCATTGGCGTCTTGTGGCTTTGAAGAGAGCATAGCTGGATTTAACGCCTTCAGTTCCCAATGAGAAAGACCTGTCTGACAACAAGGTATAGCAGTGCAAATATTGTCAATGTAGCTTATGTTTTTTGTGGGTTTTTTTTACACTTTTTAGGTGTTTTGCTGGTGCCTTTGTCCACAGCAGTACATTACTTTGCTCCTGTCTTTTTCTTTAACTCTATCTGCTGTGGTAACACTGACTATGTATAAGTATCTCATACAACCACTTTAAAATATTCAAACTGCCCCTTTTTCTAAAATGGTTCCTAGTAAAAGTAAAAATACATGTAAAGTTTTCTCTGTTCTGTCCTCTTTAGATCTGGGTGATGGCGTTCTGCGTGACGTTCGTGTTCACAGTCACTCTGTCCGTCTTCCCTGCTGTCACCGCCGATGTCGAGACCTCGTTCAAAGGAAAATGGGGTATGACCTCGACTCCAGTTAATGTTTAGATCACCGCTGCGTTCCACATGCAGTGTACTTCTACTACATCTCTCTTGTGCGATGGTCAAATAGCAAATGGCTTGTAGCCGTTTTACTGAATCGTGACTTAATATCAAAATGTGTGGGGTTGTGTCAAAAGTCCAAAGTAGAAGACGGTTTTTCTGACTTCTCTTGCTCTTATCTTTTTGAGAACGTGGCAGAACAAGATTAGAGCAAACTAAAACGGTTAAAAGAGTCCGTTTGTGAAATGGTTAACAAATAAAGGACCAACTCAGACTAGGACTAACGTATCCTTAAAGAAACTTAACGCAGAATAGCATTTATCTTTTTGTTGAAGTAGGTTATTAACAAGTGGATCTCTGTCCCTCAGGCACGCAGACCCTTATCAAACAAGAAAGGTGCGGCTCGTGAAGCCTTGTAGGCTCAGCGTTTGAGGTTTGAGTGTCATGAGTCTCGTCCACTGTGAGTCTACAGGTTTGAGGGTTCAACCTCTTCGACTGCTACGACTCCACTTT
The DNA here is from genome assembly GCF_023055335.1 of Clinocottus analis. NCBI lineage: Eukaryota > Metazoa > Chordata > Actinopteri > Perciformes > Cottidae > Clinocottus > Clinocottus analis. Next base: position 12,074,408 of record NW_027175943.1, read on the forward strand.
GAAACCTTTTCCCAGTTTTACGCCTCGCGTCCACACTCCTGTGACATTTTAGAGCACCGAATACGGAGGAGTTTAAAAACACTTTTTGTCGAGTATAGAGGAAGATCTTAAGTATAAAGCACAACTGTTTTATTTTTCAAGAGTCTAGAGGCTCCAACCGTACCCAATATAAGTCTTAGAGCCACGAGGTGGGCGAATGGGAGAAGATGTTCGGACGCGTGTTCTTACCACAAACAAATCCAATGTCCATTCCAGCGCTGTCTTTTCTGTACATTTATTCCATAACTAATCCGTGACACTGTACTATAAAATCCGCAATGTCCAATACACATATATATTAAAGTTTACATGTTGGTCACAGCACAGGAAACCCCAAAACAGGCCAAGGCACGAGCAAGTTGACATGATCAAGCTGACACGACCACGGTCCATTACTGTTTTGCTTCCCATCCACACACCTGTTCCCATCAGCAGGTACTTACCTGTATGCCCTTCTGGAAGTTAGTGTGCCACCCTGTGTACAAATGAAGGAACTGCATGTCCCCGTTCATCCAGCGACTCCCTCGGACAATAAACACCATTTTGGCTCCAACAAAGAGTACAATAATACTCCTACTTCCTGTCTACTGCATGCAATTTTGTGTTATTATGGATGGAAATCATTTCTAGAATAATCCTTTTTTTTAAAATATTTAAAACCCTGCTTCGAAACAAACGCATTGGTGTGGATGTTTATCCTCGTGAATATGGGTTGTTGCTGATTTCGACATCCTTGTCCTCAGACTTCAGGTTTTATCCTTCCATCTGTCATTCCTTTGTTTCTTCAGAGCGCTTCTTCATCTCCGTTTGCTGCTTCTTGGTTTTCAACCTCGGCGACTGGTTCGGTCGGACCGTCACCACCTTGATCCAATGGGTGAGCTATGATGAGATCTTTTCTGCATTATTATTCTTTGTACATCTTTATTTATTATTATTACTAGAGCTGAGCAAAGTTAAAAACAATTGAATTGATTAATCGCATGATTTTTCTGCGATTAATCGCATTATGAACCAAATTCAATAACGAAGTAAAAACTAGTCTATTGCGTGCTTTTATTTTGAAGTAATGTAATCAGAACAATATAACAGGCACTCTGGAGGAACAACAAGTTAACAACGGTATATAAATCAGTTTTCTTATATAAGGGAACAACATAAACAGTGTATTCGGTAGTAAGTGTCCCTGGGAGGGATAAGCCACTCCTTCTTTTGTCCATGTTCAGTCTGTTGCTTACCTTTTTTTTAAAGCTGTATGTTAAAGACCAGCAATTGATTAACTTCATACAAAAGCAATTAGTGCTTTTGATGTTTTCTAATCCTTTTTCTACCTCCTGCCACAGTTTGTTCTGTCTCTCCCTTCACTGTCTCCCATCTGCTCTGCAGCCTCGCAAAGAGGCTCGTTTGTTCCCGGTGCTGGTGATCTTCAGGGTGGGGTTCATCCCGCTGCTAATGCTCTGCAACGTCCAGAAACGCGCCTTCCTCCCCGTCATCTTCAGCCACGATGCTGCCTTCACCGTCATCATGATTCTCTTCGCTCTGTCCAGCGGCTACTTTGTGTGTCTCTCCATGTCCTACGCTCCACAGTGAGTCCACAACTCGCATAGTAGTAACACTCCTTAAAGACTGCCGCATCCACAACCAAAACTCTTAATACACTCTTGCAACTACAACTGTTGCTGGCCACGCAGTCGCATCGACGGACTCGTTTTGGTTCATGGTTCCCGCGTTTTCCATACTCCAGAACAGCAGGTGGCGCAACAACCGTTTAGTCGACCTGCACACCGACGTTCACGATATCTCCCTCCAGGAATTCGCCGCCATCTGCGTGTCCTGATACTCCGTCAAATGGGTTGTATAAATGCTCATATTTGCTGAACCTCTTCAGCCAAACATTCTTCAACGGGATCCATTGTTCGTGTTTCTGCTGTGGCTTTTAACAAACAGCGCTGTTATGCTATGAAACCGGAAATGCGAGACTCAGAAAGGATGTGGTTAGCGGACCAATCACAGGCTTGCGGGCTGCGAACGGCTCGCGTGGCTTTGTCGGATAGCCCGAAATTTTGGGCGACGCACGCAAGATGGCTGACGGGACTAAAGAAATGACATTTTCCGTCTTGCGTGCTTGCATCTCTGCGTAAAAAACGAGAACTCTTTAATGAAGAAGAAATATATCTTAATACACAAGGAGTGCTATCAAAGAGGCAGTCAACGTTCTGCATCCAAACCGCAAGATGGTCACAAAAAGGAGATCCGTCTGCGCGTCGGGTCTAACACTCTTGAACAGTACATTATCGACGATACTGTACTGCCTCTCGTATCTTAACGCGTAAAGAGCCTGGCCCAGATACCAAATACACATCTGATTTATTGTAAGTCGCTTTAGATAAAAGCGTCAGCTAAATGAAATGTAATCTTCTACATGCCTGATCTTCTGTTCCCACCTTCTCTCTCTCTCTCTCTCTCTCTCTCTCTCTCTCTCTCTCTCTCTCTCTCTCTCTCTCTCTCTCTCTCTCTCTCTCTCTCTCTCTCTCTCTCTCTCTCTCTCTCTCTCTCTCTCTCTCTCTCTCTCTCTCTCTCTCTCTCTCTCTCTCTCCTCAGGTTGGTGGCACAGAGAGACGCAGAGACAGCAGGGGCCCTGATGACCTTCTTCTTAGCCCTGGGTCTGTCCATAGGAGCCGGGCTGTCCTTCCCTTTGCGGGCTGTTGTTTAGTCATACACAGCCGTGTGTGTGTGTGTGTGTGTGTGACGGTTCTGGAAACCAACCCCCCCCCCCCCTCCGGTGACGTGGTAAACGGCTCATGAAGTGGTCGGTGTCGTTGCTAAATGACTGACGAGGTTCCTGGAATATAGGAATAAGGGATTTACTGTGTCGCTCTGGATGACTACTGGTTACTGTTCTTTTATTTTAATCTTGTTTACATTAGCTGTTATATTTTTTGTTTTTCATTTTTGGATGTATTTGTTTAATTTAGGTTTGTTAAAAGTAGTTTTCGTGTATTATGTAATTTTTCAGATTTGAATGATGGCTTGAATCAATATTTTTGTAAAATTACTGAAAATAGACATTCTAATGTATTTTTCTTTCTAGGTTTATTTTGTTTACTCTAAGTAAATATCTGTCACAGATGTAGAACAAAAGGAAAAGGTTAAAGACCTGCCTCAAAGGATTATGGGTTACTTAAAGGCCCCACTGAGATTTAAATGATAGTTCACATTTTTGTTGGAAAGTCAATCAAATTACCAAATAGACACCGCAAAGGGACAATGTTTGTGTGTCTCTTTCATATTTGGGTTCTCTTGTTTGTTTTTCCATCCATTGTTTTCTAATTTTCCACTTTCTTGAGACTTTCTGCCTCCGTGCAGCGAGGCTCGATGCTGCCACCTGATGGACAAAAGACGGGAGAGCTTCAGTTCGTCTCGTTTGATTTCCTGTTTTATTTGGTACAAATACATTCGCACTGCAAAACAATATTCCAATGCAGCGTATCTCAGCCTGGAAAGCCCTATTTTGTTTGTTTTTATATCGTCGTGTCCTCTGCCGAACAACTGTCAATCACAGAAGGCCGCAGTGAGGTCATACGATACTGCTGGTCGACGTGAAATAGAGACACCGAGTGATACTTTGACACCGAGTGCAGGTTGAACGTTACGCGAGCGCGAGCACATTCTTCTGTCGACGGGACTCTATGATGCAACTCTTCATTTAACCCTTTAAACTTCTCCCGAGGGCGGCTGCTGTTCATTAAATGTACAAACGTAGTGATGTTACTGTAAGACATGCAATCAGGAGAATATATTGTACTTAACTTTGTTTAAAAGTATTTGAATTTAGTTTGTGACATGTGCAGCAATGTGCCAAGCTCCATTCAGGCAACTGTTTTAGCTGTTTTTTATTCTATAAGAGGACCTTGTTGCTTCAGATTGATTTTTTTTTTTAAAACAATTTTCTTGCTTAAGTACTCAATACGATTGATTTCTATGCTTATTTTTGGAAGTATTTATTTGATCGACTGAATCTTTTTATGAAGTTCACTGAACAAGCTGTCATGTACATGTTTTTACAGCTGCTGCTTTAAAGGGCTGAGTCCTATTGAAGGGAGCGATATTTACAGGACTCATTATTTGTATTTAGTAAACATAAGTTGCTTTGTGCTGCATTCACACATGCGTTTATATTTGACGGTGTAACTCGTGGGTTTGTGTCGCTCTGAGCAGTACAGAGCGGTCGTCACGAGCCTCGAGGTTCTCTAAGGGTTCGTGGTGAGTTCACGGCCTACTGGACTGACGGTAAATGCTGACGTCTGCCTTACCTCGTGGTAATCGCAACAGTAGGGAGTCCCGGGGTCGCTGCAGGCCGAAGGGCCAAAGTGTCAAACTGTTGTGTTTTCTCTAATTTGGTGAAGGTTTTTCTTTTCCTATTTATTTTTTTTGGAGGGGAATTATTTCTGGTCTGGTCCTGGGACAGGGATGTCGTACGTGCACAGATGTCGTACGTGCACAGATTGTTTACAAAATAAACTGACTTCAATGACATACCAGCAGACCACTGTTTGAACAAAGGGAACTCGTGCTTGTACACAATGCTTCTTCATAAACTCAGCTGTCAATAAATGAATGGTTCCAACTCTCCGAGCTTGTTGGAAATGGTCATCTGTGTGAAAGCATCGACTGGGTCGGACACAGCAGGAGACTTACGGACAGCTGGCCCTTTAAGGCAGACCGGCTCAAATGAAGCCTAGTTTTCATACAAATAACACTAGCGGCTCAAACATGTATTTGAAAGATGTTTAAGAGTTTGGCTTGAGGCATAAATTGTTATTCATCAAAGTCCATTTAGGGTTAAGGGAGTCTTCAAGTTTAGCTTTAGAGGTTAAAGGTCAAGGTCGTTTTGACCTCACGTCTGTCCCGTTCAGGTAAACCCAGACGGCAACCTCTGAAACTGCTGGCAACAAGAGAGAAGTGTGGTTGTATAGAAGTCTATATACATGACTCTGCTATGGATTTATTCCCTCAGTCAACATTGTAAACATGAGTTTGTCTCAATTTCTAGTTTCAAGTCTTCAATACAGCATATTGTTCATTTAGTACATTATGTGCAAATACATTAATGCTTTGAATTTAGATTTTAGCACATCCGCAGATTCAACTTGAAGGACCACACAGAGCATTGACATTAATTTCCTGTGTTATTTATTGAAAACCCAGCAGTCATTATTAATACCTGTTGTGTCTGTACAGGCGGGGCGAGTAAGGAGATGTGTAAACTAAACTTGTTGTCATTCTGTTGTTAAGAAAATAAAAGGCAAAGGACAAAAAGAAAAAACACTCCGATATGCTACAGAATGACAGCCTTGTTTAGTGTTTCCTTTTAACACTTGTTTTTAAAAAATGTTACACGAACGCAGAGGAAAAAAAAAGTCGTTGAGAAAGAAAAAAGAGGAGAGTTCAGAGGGAGAAGAGAAAGGAAATGAAAGGCGAGGTTGAGTGCATCTTTTAAAGTAGTTTAGTTTGTCCGTTTTCCCTCTGCCGTGTGTCGCTTTTACTTATTTTGTGTGTCGTGAAAAGCCCACAGGAGACAATCCTTGAAAACCATCTCTCTCTCGTTCGGTCTCGTTCTCATCACTTCGTCCGCTCTCATCGTTTCTTTGGAGGTTGGGCTGTGCGGGGGGGAGTGATGGGCCGACCAGAGTTCATCCCTCCATACTGGTACTTGGCTTTCTTCTCAGATGGCTTCAGGATCTAGGAGCAGACGGGGACAACAGGGCAGTTGTTTTTGGTTATTTGAGGCTTTGAGTCGGCCATTTTTTATTGAAATCCTTCTCTTCCTCCCTCCCCACCTGGAAGGAGCACATCAGCGTTTCGTCCACGCTCATCATGCCGCCGGCGTTGTCGAACTCTCCGCAGTAGTTGGGAGCTGAGAACAGAGTCACCAGCTGCCGCTTGGCAAAGAACTCGTAGCCGTCTTCCACCACCTGGGGGCGCCAGACACACAACACAGGACCGGCGGTCAGGGGAACACTCGCTGTCACACAATATGGACTTCTCTCTCTTCAGACAGCCAGTATGGACGCCGGCGGCGAGTACCTGGTGGGCTCTGCAGATGAGGTCCAGGTCGTGGCGGTTCAGGAACTTGCTCACCACGTCGGCTCCGAAGGTGAAGGAGACGCCGCGGTCGTTCTCTCCCCAGCCCTGAACGTCTTTGTCGGGGTCGGACCACAGCAGGTCACACAAGAGGCCTGGAGGGGGGGGGGAACAACAACAACAAAAACACAGTATTAACTCCAACATCTCCGTGTGTGTGACCCCTCAGCTCCCAGCATCCAACAATGTGCTGCGACTCCAACCCGTACGAGTCGTATCACCTGCATGTCACATCCACAGTCATGCCAGGTATTAAAACACAGAGGCTGCGTGTATGTATATACAGAGCCGTTCTCCTCTGGACACCCAGAGTCTCCCTGACGGACCATAAGAGGACCTGAGAGACGGCGTCTGGACGATGGCGGCCTTATAAGGGCACGAAGAACCAGGTCGAGGGAAGAGGGGGCAAAGACTCCCTTCCACTGGATCACCAGGACTCAGGAGAGCGCACGGAACCCTGGTATCTTTTAATAACCTCTCTGTCATAAATAATCAACCTCATGAACGTCTCTCCTTCTCATACAATAACTTCAGCGGACACAGGAGGAGTTCTTTCCCAAGTTAAAAAGGTGCTTTATGGCGTTCACTCGTCGGGCTAAAAGAAGGACTGAAGAGTCAGGGCCGGGTTCCTCCCCTCCATGAATACGGCCTCAGATTAGTTTGGACCATAAGCTGCCAAAGGTTGAAGAGGAAAAAGGACGTATTTGGCTCTTGGCGTGTACATGGGGATCATAAGTGGATTGGGAGTTTCCTGCATTTGCTTATATTTTGTTGACAAAATGATGCAACGAGAAGATAACGGCCAGATTAAAAAATCGGGACCAATAATAACCGTTAGTGGCAAATACTCAAATACTAAATAAAGAAACATAAAAAAGAAACCGAACGGAGGCGTCGTAAAGAGACAGTTATCTTTTTTACATCCACGTCCGTCCTAAATGTCATCGCGTCGTCATTTTAACCTTTTAGATGTCTGCGTGAAGTCGTCGTGTGACCTTTAAGTTGTGACACACAACATTTACGTCCTCTTACTTAATTAAAAAAAAATCTTAAATTAAATATTTAATGACCCGAGAGTCTTTAAAACCTCGTGGTTATTAACCCCTCGTGCGCTCAATGTTCACAATCTTATTGATCAGCTCACTTTGGAGACCTCGACCCTGCAGTGTGTGTGTGTGTGTGTGTGTGTGTGTGTGTGTGTGTGTGTTGACCTACCTGTGTCAGGCACGTCTGTCGGTCTCATGATGCGTCTGATCTGCTCCATCGACTGCAGGTCCGGAGAGAGGCCTGTGGGCGACACCCCCCCCAACACCCCGTGGTGTTAATCCCTTCATAGACCTCCGCATCACTGAAGACCGAAAGCCGACAAAGGCCCTCAACCTTTATCCGATACGCTGCAGATCACACGGATAACTATGACCGGATCGTGAGCACAGGGCGTTACGAAATACCTCCGTGGCAGCAGAAGATCTTCTCGTCCACGATGGCGGCGATGGGCAGGCAGTTGAAGCAGTCGGTGAACGTCTTCCACAGCTTGATGTTGAACCTGCGTTTACCTGCAGAGGCAAAGAGCGACAGACGGCGAGTCAGCGGGACGAGAAGTGAGAAGTGATGAGAATATGCCTCGTTCCATGACGCTGCTCTCCTGTACTAGGCTTTTTTTTTGTTGCATGGTTGTGGCCTTTTTACTCAATTTCATGCTATAAAAGAACGCAGCTGCAACTTTAATCATTTATAATTAACAGTAGAGACAAGTGTTAATCAATGTTTAAGGAATAAAAGTATAATTTATTTCTTATTTGTTCATTGAGAGTCCGTTTAAGGGCTGATATTCCATTATTTATTCTTTTTTGACTAGATATTCATTTTTCAAATCAGTATTCTGATATTAATTTACCATGAAATACACTACACCTTTTAAAAATGGCTACTACTACTTCTCATCACATTACACAAACACGTCGTCCATCTCCAAACCTCACACGGGACGTCGTGGCCGAACCCGAACCCTACAGGCCCGTGCCGGGTCAGACATGACAGACGGACACCTCGGGGGAGGAGAAGAGGAAACGGGTTTGTGTTGCACTCACACTCGTCGTAGAAGCCGTAGATGCGGTTGATGGAGGCACACTCGTGGTTGCCCCTGAGCAGGAAGAAGTTCTCGGGGTATTTGATCTTGTAGGCCAGCAGCAGGCAGATGGTCTCCAGGGACTGCTTGCCCCGGTCCACGTAGTCGCCCAGGAACAGGTAGTTGGCCTCCGGGGGGAAGCCGCCGTACTCGAAGAGCCTCAGCAGGTCTGTGTACTGCCCGTGGATGTCACCTGGAGGGGGGGGGGGGAGGCGGTGAGCAACCCGACAGTGTAGGGAGAGCGAGGGTTTTAAATGGAGGGTTTACGGACCACAGATTTTGAGCGGGGCCTCCAGCTCCAGGAGGATGGGCTGACTCAGGAAGATCTCCCGGGACTTGATGCAGAGGCCGCGCACCTCCGCCTCCGTCATCTGGACGATCTTCCCTGGACGACATCCTCGCACTGGTGAGGGGGAGGACAGGAGAGAGTTAACGGAGCAGCACGAGCAGCACGAGCAGCACGAGCAGCACGAGCAGCACGAGCAGCACGAGCAGCACGAGCAGCACGAGCAGCGGCAGCATGAAGACACAAAGGCCGAGCCGGCGGGTAGATTCCCCCGATCGTCTCGCGCACACAGACATTAACTAAATAGGTCGGGTTCGGTCAACAGGCGGAGGACGGAAATAGCTGCTGTGTGTGTTGTTGATGTTGTCGGGAGTCGTTTGGGAGACGACTTCCTGTTGGGTAAGTGAGGCAAAAGGGAAAGGAAAGTCACTGTGGCCCCGTGACACGATCTCTGTGAGGGGCCGGGATCCTTCTGGCGAGCGCACATGAAGCCACGAGGCCATGAAGTCGCGCGTTTAATCATGATGTCGTTCAGCCAGTCCATCAAAATAAAAGCCTCACAACTCTTCCCTTTAGGCTGCGTAAAGCGAACATTTGGTTTTAAGTACAGAGCAGCTGGACAAGAACAAAAATACATAAAAAGAGCTAAACGAGGCTCTAAACATGACAGTTGAGTCGTTTTAGAGCTGGAGTGACCGAATACGAGTCGGCAACCATTTTGACTGAAGTCCTGATTCAAGCCACAAAAGAAAACTACATGTTACAGGATTCATCAGAGGGTTTGCTGCTTTGACTTGCTGCTTGGCCAAAGGGCCTCGAAGATGTCCCCTGGGGGCCGGCTTAATGAAAAGATAACAGCATTGAGCATCTATTTTATGAGATTTAATCGACTAAAATTGGAATTAATCTAGAAAATGATACAATCACAAAACCAATCATTAGTTGCAGCCCTGAAATGAATATAAAGAAAACGTTGAAGTATTTTTTGTGTGTATATTGTGTTTATTCTCATTAGCAGAGTGCACAGTTATACATTGCACATTTCATTTGTCACCCCTCCAACATTCCCCATCACACTGCTTCAGTGGTCAAAAAGCACATTACAGTATTACGTATAATAGCACAAGTAGACACAAAAGTCAAAAATGGTGTCGGAGTATTACAGACACACAGAAACCAGTAAGGAGTTTTAGAAACTGGAAGTTATTGCTATTATTAATTCCTACAACAGCGTCAAGACAACTGAATAGAAAATAAAAATTAAACCGTCCGAGGCAAAACTTTGCAGTATTCATGTATTTAATAGCCCTGCTGGCTCCAGGAGCTCCTGCCTTTAAGCTGACGGCGCACTGCCTCTCGCCTCCATGCTGCCTCTAGTCTCCCTGCTGCCTCTAGTCTACATGCTGCCTCTCGCCTCCATGCTGCTTCTAGTCTCCATGCTGCCTCTAGTCTCCCTGCTGCCTCTAGTCTCCCTGCTGCCTCTAGTCTCCATGCTGCCTCTAGTCTCCATGCTGCCTCTAGTCTCCATGCTGCCTCTCGCCTCCATGCTGCCTCTCGCCTCCCTGCTGCCTCTCGCCTCCCTGCTGCCTCTCGTCTCCATGCTGCCTCTCGTCTCCATGCTGCCTCTCGTCTCCATGCTGCCTCTCGCCTCCCTGCTGCCTCTCGCCTCCCTGCTGCCTCTCGCCTCCCTGCTGCCTCTCGCCTCCCTGCTGCCTCTCGTCTACATGCTGCCTCTCGTCTACATGCTGCCTCTCGGCTCCCTGCTGCCTCTCGGCTCCCTGCTGCCTCTCGCCTCCCTGCTGCCTCTCGTCTACATGCTGCCTCTCGTCTACATGCTGCCTCTCGTCTACATGCTGCCTCTCGGCTCCCTGCTGCCTCTCGGCTCCCTGCTGCCTCTCGCCTCCCTGCTGCCTCTCGGCTCCCTGCTGCCTCTCGCCTCCCTGCTGCCTCTCGGCTCCCTGCTACCTCCTGGCTCCCTGCTACCTCTCGGCTCCCTGCTGCACGGACATGTTCTGACCCGCGGAGGGACCAGCAGGAGCAGCCAGAGCTGTCAGGAGACACCACGGCAACAAGATGGAAGGACCACCGCGTAGGGCAATCACACAGACAGCGGTGTGTGTGTGTGTGTGTGTGTGTGTGTGTGTGTGTGTGTGTGTGTGTGTGTGTGTGTGGGGGGGGTGGGGGGGGTCCTGCTGCAGCTCTAGGAGGAGTTGTGTTTAGAATGGAGAAGTGACACGAGAGAGAGAAAACGAAAGAGAGAATCCCTCCAGGTGACTCCTCTCTGCCCCTTTTCGCATGTTTTACTTCCAGTTGGAAAGGACAACAAGGGTGTGTGTGTGTGTGTGTGTGTGTGTGTGTGTGTGCAACATGACCCTGCTGCTTCTGCCTGGAGACCCGAGGCGTCTGTCTGCCTCCTCAGCCGAACACACCCTGCGATCACACACCTGGGCAATAAAATGAACTTCACTTTAAATTTGGCCAGAAGGGATTTTACATGTTAATGATGCGACAGCGTCCAACCTAAAGGACATTAAAACATTAAAATATGAAGTCTGCTGCATCAAGTGTAAAGTCTGAGAGGTTTTCACAATAAAAAATATAAAAAGTGCTTCTTTTTGCTGAAATAATTCCTTCATATTCTTAATAATCAGTCCGTCATGTGCAGTAGAGGAGTCAGCTGACGGCCACGCCTCCTTTTATTAATAACACCTTCGAGGAACCCGTCATCTCGGAGCGGAGGTTTGCAGAGTAAACGCTGAGCAGCCACAGGTTTACGATCCCAACATCATGAGATGTGAACACACCGTGAGAGCACAACACACAACACGCTGAAACGTGTGTGTGTGTGTGGACTGAGACACACACACACACCTCTCTGTCAGTGATGACGCGTGTGCAGGTCTGTGTCGTCTCAGGCGGCCCGTGCGCACACGCACGGATCCAGTGACCTTGTCGTGTCACTACGGGATTGTGGGGAGGCATCCCAGCATCCTTTACTCCGTCACCACTGCACTGCAGCTTCTCCAGCGAGGAGAGAGGGGAGGGGGAGAGAGGTGGTACCCACATCCGGTCACCATGGCAACCTAGCAAGACCAATTTCTAGCCTGAAAGGTGTCGATGAGCGGAGGCTGCTGGCGGCTGATTTGTGGATAAAGTGTCTTCTCCACCAAGACACGGGCCGCATACTAAAACCAAGAAGAGCATCTGACAGGAGGGGGAGGGGGGGGGGCGACTACAAGAGCCACAAGCACAGGAAATACTAGGGGCCTCAAATTAAGTCCAGTTTGGTGACAAGAATCCATCAACACCTGGCACCAGTCCAGAAAACCTCCTCCGTGTGTGTCAGGTGTCTCCAGACGCGGATGCTAATTATCATAATCAAAATTACCACGGCACACAAACAGGAGGCATGCGCACCACGCTGTCCTTCCTCACACATCCGTCCACACACACACACACACACACACACACGCATAGCGGGCAGTAACAGGTGAGGTGCCACCTAGCAGGCTGGATGTTTCCAGCTCACATGAAGAGGATAATTATTACTAAAATGTGGAAGCGACAGCTTGTGGAGATTCGGTTTTAAGTGACTTGCAAAAAAAAAAAAAACTGTTTAGAAAAGTGTTGGCTGCACTCCGACTGTCTTGATGCATCACGTGAATGTAAACACAAGACGACAACACGACAAGACGACCCCACCCGGCTGAACCCCGTGTGGAGCTTCCCTTCCCGACGGCCTCGTCTGGAGGAAACCAGGGAGCTTTTCCCAGCTGGTCGTCATCCTCCTCCTCTTCCTCCTCGCCTTGTGAACCACGCTGACGTCAAGAGGACAGAGTTGTCTTTGCATTCCTGGCGGATCACAGGCCTCACCAGCTCGGCCCTCGCGGGGCCTCGGGGCCCTGAGGGCGTCTGCAAGATGCATCAAAACCTAAAAGTGCTGAGCGAGAAGCTTGGTGATGCGATTCTTCCGACGCGGGGCTTCAAATCAATGTTGAGTGATGTATTGATAAACGCAAGGCAATTTGGTGAGATTTTTCAAACATTTATATTTTGAAACTGTCAGTTTAAAAAACTGCCTGAAGCACAAGGAAACCAGCCTAAAGCATGAAATCAGAATTTAAAAAACTGTACTTTTTTATGCAATCCAAACAGTGAGATATGCAATTTGCAAAGTAAAGTAATTCTGTTAGCGTTTCTCTAAAAGGAAACTCAATCAAATATTCTCAGTGAGCAGAACATAGTACATATACATTTTTTTAATGACAATACAGTGGAGTTGTCTATTGGTATACATATTTACATAATGAGATTTTTGATTTAAGGATGATCAAAAATAGTTGCTGATTTTCTGTGACGTAAGGAAAAAAGGAGGAAAAGGACTCTACTTGTTTAAAAGGGAAATTTCATTCCTGGAAGCAGTAACGAGCCGTTGTTCCGGTCTTTGCCGCCCAGCGACGCTCTCTAACCAGCGTCACGCTGGCTGAGCCGGCGTTCCTCGAGCTAAAGTCCAGCTACGTGTTTGGGAGGTTTCTCTCGGTTGCTGCCCAACCCTCCATTGTGCTGCATGTTGAAACGCACCACAGACACACAAACTTGACTCACGATCGCACCGGCTTGCCTTTCTGGCTAACCGAAGATTTTAAAATCAGCGAGCGTCATCCGTTCCTCCGCTTCACTGATCGCGAACTACGAGCCCGAGGGGTCACGGAGGTCACGGAGGTCACCCTCTGGTCCGTCCATCTAAAGCGGCAGAGTTCGCTTGAGTGTGAGAGCCAGAGAGAGGGAAAGAGAGAGAGAGAGAGAGAAAGAGAAGTGTAATACAGACGGATCACTTCTCTCCAAGGCATTACCATATATGGGCACTGATGTGTGGAGGAAGGAGGAAGTGAGCGAGTCGCTCAGGACGAAGACAGAGCACTTGAAGGCTATGTTGGCGTTTGGGAGAGAAAGAGAGCCAGAGACTCAGACCTGGGGCCCAGACCCGGGACTCAGACCCGGGGCCCAGACCCGGGACCCAGGACTCAGACCCTGGACTCAGACCCTGGACTCAGACCTTGGACTCAGACCCTGGACTAAGCCCAGGGCTAAGCCCAGGACTAAGCCCAGGACTAAGCCCAGGACTCAAGTCCAGGACTCAGACACCTGCTCTTTTCCAGCTCACTCAGTTTACTAGTATGATACACCAGTATTTTTCATACAAACTATGGCAAACTATACATTTAAGAGCCAGCATGTGGCATTTCAGGGTGACCTTTGAGCAGAGAAGGAATACAATATTCATAACTATGCTTTCATTATCTTATAATGAGCCTTTCATATCTACACATGGAGCGGGTTGTCTTCACGGAGTCCGCCATGTTTCACTGTTATGTTTCTACAGTAGCCCAGAACGGACAAACCAAACACGCTGCAGCGGGACAGAAGCCGTCTGACTTCTGTTGCCCCTAAAGTAGAGGCGAGCAACCTGCAACCACACCGCTAAAAGCCATCAGACACACTGTCCCTTTAAGACACGTCAACAGGTTTCTCATAAAGTCCACCAAGCACAGCCCGAGCAGCGGATGGATTCATTTGGAGTTGAGTTTCTGGCCATGTGAGGGATAAAAGTCTAAGATTCACTCTGTTTTGGTCTCCACTAACTCCTGAGGGGAATGGAGCTATGCATCTTCAGCTGCTAAATGCTCCACGGTGTTCACCAGCTAGTCGCTAACTTTTGTCTGTCCATCGTCATCGTCAGCGAGTGGATTAAAGAGAGGTTTTTTTTTTCTTGTTGCTAGAAACAGCAGACAGCTAAAGCTGGAAACAAAGTTGGCGAGAGCGGAGAATCAAACAATTTAGGCCGCAGGCCGGAAAAAACAAAACCCTCCGTAGAGTTGAGGGGTGGACTGTAGAGTCTTGTTTGTCAGCTCTCATAATACATCAAGTCATTTCTTCATAAAAAAAACATTGTAGGTGCAGCTTGAAGTTCAGCAAAACATTCATTTTCTCTAATTGCCGAGCAAACATCTGCAAAAGAACTTCTGGTGGGTGAAGCAGAGCCATGAATAACAAGCAGGCGTGACGTGTGCATGTTTCAGCCACTGCTGCACCAATAAAGATGCCCCGTCAGACCTTTTTTAGCCCTCCACATCCATTCTCCATTCTCTAACCGGCTGGGCACGAGGCCAGCAGCTCCGCTCACCCCTCCATCTAACCCCCTCCCACACGGGGCCGATGGAAAACACTGACCCCTCAGTGAGCGAGAGGCACAAAGCGACTCTGGCGAAGGAGAGAGCGGCGGCGACTCTCGAGGCAGAAATCCCGAATGCGCTGGCATTTCGGTGGCATTCTTGTTTCAGAGGGAGGTTTTGTTCGCCGTTAAGTGCCACGGGGGGTGAATGGCCGTCTTTGTGGGGCCAAAAAGAGAAAAGGGACGAGGGGAGAAATAAACAGGGAGGAAAGTGAAGCTCGAGTGTGGGGTGGAGAGAGACACAGTGGGCGAGGGAGTGAATAGAAGGGGGCGGGGCTGAAAAAGCCCGGGTGAGCTCCTCTGTGCCACGTTCGGTGCCAGGGGGCGAGCGCTCCCCGCCACACAGGCTCCACCATTGTTGTTGTTTCCATAACAGAATGCCACGCAGCAGTGACACCAGCGCGTTACGAGAGCGCAGGACACTCGATGCGTTGTAGGACTCTCTCTCTCTCCGCTCAGCAGGGACGGATTACCTGCAGCGGGGTGGGAAACGCTCCGAAAAACATGGGGAACCCTCCTGACCAATCAGAGACCTGCCTACATCTATCTCTATCTCACACGAGTCACGACAAAGCAAAAGCTCCTGTGCGCGACCATTAAAGTCAGAGAAAAGCTGAATTAATGCAACAAAATGTCCCTTTGCTCAATTCAACGTCAGTATATGATGGATTATGGTTAGCTGATGCTAACTTTCATGACTTTTCTGCTCTTAAACTACGTCTTGGCATTCCTGTGCATGACACTTGTGGCCACAATAGTCGCTGATAGTTTAAAAAAAAGGGACAGTTCAGATGTTTTTGAAGTTGCATGAGGTACTTCACACTCCATAGTTAGTTTAAGTGGATGCTATAATTAGAATATTCTGACTGCGTAACCTTGCAGTCAGAAAGACCTCTCAAAGAGGAAACTTCAAGCGTTATGTTTTTCCCTTCCCAAGTAGGTAGGTCTCTTAAAAATCCTGGACAAAAATGTTGCTTTTGTTCACCCTGCTGTCGAGCATAAGTGGACTCTGTCTTAACACGCCTTCATGATTTCTGACATATTACAGATGGAAGTTTTGAGCTGCGGTGTGGAAAGTGGATGCAGATTGTCCCAAAAAAAGAAAAAGACATGGTGTTCAAATGTCAGTAACAAATCCAATTTTAGGAGGTAAACAGAGAGAGAGGGAGAGGGAGAGAAATGGCCTTTAGAAAGATGCCGTGCTCCCATACCGGATTACAGCTTGGCTGGCGTCTTCGCTCATTAACTATAATGGCTCCGAAATGCAACTTTCCATCCTGCCTCCCCCACTCTCGCTGGCGGATGTTCGGGGCCACCGGGCCGTCTGCGCTGCCTAGCCAGCGGGCCAGTGAGGGCTCAGCGCGGGGCTAACTGGGATGGTCAGGGCAGGAAATGGACGTGCTGCTGTCCTCAGTGTCGAGACAACCGAGGGATCTCTGTGCACATCGTGAAAACAGCGACTCTGCTGCGAGATGTGGAACGCGCCGCAGAGCGCTTACCAAAGCAGCGGATGACGCATCCCACACCAGGCGTCACAATACTGGGCACGCGTGGCCATGTCGGCCATAGACGGAGTCGTCGTCACGCCGGTGGACTCGCGTTTCGAAGCCTCGAATGCAACATTTTGACCGTTGCCATATTGGACTTTTGCGACCAGTGAACGGGTGTGACCATATTTGGACTGTGGAGGAGTGACATAGAGACGCCGTATGCGGCTCTGGTAGCGACCTGTCACACACAAACTAGCCCCGCCCTAAATCATACCCTGCTTTATAGTCCGTTTGACTCTAGTAGAGCATCATTTACGACATGAAGACGACATTAAACAAGAGATTGCGACATAAACTCATGTCTCATAAGGGATTAGGGAATAAAAGGGAGTCATTTTCTTGACTCCTATAGACTTCTATACAACCAGACTAATTTTGGCAACCGGAAGAGTCGCCCCCTGATATCCAGGAAAGAGAATGCAAGATGAAGACACTTTCACACCGACATCACTCTTCAGAACCGGAGGTTTCCGCCTGGTTAGACCCCACGGAGACGCAGCTTTTTAAATGTGAACAAGTGACAAGTGTAGCCACTCGGACTGCGTACTATCAACATATAGGAAGACGGTACAAACGTCCATTTTATTTCTAGACACAAATGACTTTGCTAAGGTCATTTATGCACCGTTGCTGCTTTACCTTTCAACGGTGACTCGCAAGACAGCGACTGACGAGTCATCGTGTTCAGGGTGACAAATGAAACCACAGGCTGGAGAATGTGCACGCTGAGGTCACTGAGGCGGCGGCGGTGATTGTAAACCAAGTTGTCAGTTGATCTGGTTTAGCCTGTCGCCAGGACTACTGTCAACCCCTCCACCACACTGCCTGGGGGACATGCACACTGTACATGCATGAGGGTGTCTGGATGTTCACACACTATGACAAGTTGGCCAAAACTCCCAACTCCTCCATTCGGGGTTAGCTTCCAGCTTTGTGCTCAACTACAAATGTCGGCATGCTGAATATATGTGGTATTTAGCATGATAGCATGCTAACATTGATAGCATGCACACTCTTGTACGCTTCCCAACCTTGACGAAGACAGCGTAGACCAAATCCATATCTTCTGTTCTTCCCTTTTCACAATAAAAGCCTCAGACATGTGTATAACTATTAACCAGAAGGAACTCAAATTCACTCAAGAGCATTTCTCTAAAAGGAAACTCAATCAAATATCCTACAGTAGCGTCGAGCTTCACAACAGTTCAGACCGACGCTGCTCCGGGTCAATAGGACCCTGTTAGTTGGTCCCATGCCAGCGTCAATCTATTCAAACCTTTTACTGAAAAATGCCCGTAAGTGGTAATGATTTGCAGAGTTAAAAAGCCACTTCACTTCATCAATGTTCAATATTAAAAGACTCCATTGGAGAGAAGCCCCCCTCCTCCTCTTCCTCCTCTTCCCCTTCCCCTCCCTGTGGGTGTCACTAAAAGGGTAAGTTAATTTCTACCACGGACAGCTGTGCCTGTTGACATTTAATAGGAGATCGGAGAGCTGGACATGTTCGCCCGTGTGCACGTGTATGTCGATTCCCCACCGGCAGCAGAGCTCACTGAAGAAGTAAGAGATCGACCTCCAATTGAGGCGTTTAAGGAACTCCTGTCCGCCTTGAAGCAAAGGCTCGTTTTATTCCTGCAGAGGAGACTAAATGATTCCCTCGTGAAAACCTTTAGAGCTTGTAGAAAGAGTGCCAGGAGAAGGCCACTGACGGGCCATTTAGTAAAAAGGACTAAATAAAAGCAGACTGCAGGTGTGATCTGGTTGAGTAAACGGAGTTGATGAATATCACGGTTTCCCCAGTAAGAAACCGCCTGAGAGAGGTCTTTGTGGTGTTGACAGGTCGAAGCCCTTTATGAAGACAAACTGATACACCAAGGACCCTTTGAGGACGTTGTTGTGGTCCTGCCTGTGTTTGGGCCGCATACACAACAGTGTATTAGTGCCATTGTAGGTTAAAAAAGATAGGTATATTCTGGAGGAGAGCAGTAACAGAGGAAAAGCACAAACAAATATTTCAGAGATTAAGTACATATAAATGTACTTAAATAATAGGGAAGTTTCCCTTAATAAATGCATGACTTTTTTAACACAGAATATCAGAGATATTTCTCTTCATCGCAACAGACTGAATATAAGAAGTGGAAGAAGTCCATTTTAAAGCCTCGAGTTCGACCATTTCTCCGACGCCATCTTGGCTTTTTTTGTAACCGATGAACAGAAGTTACTCTCTCTGGAATGAAGTAGGGTCATTTTCTTATAGACTTCTATTCAAGCAGACTTGTTGCTAGCCAGTAGAGAAAAGGCAGCTTCATTTCAGTGTTTTATCCTACAAATTGAAACCCTAATACGTTGTTTTGAAAAGAAGTCTCCTCGTGTAACATTTACCAGTTTGCCTTTGTTGTCCTCATACTAAATTGAAAACATTAATCAGGTTGTGGCCTCCTGATACAAAACAGATTGATTACATTTCTTGTTTGCATAAGAAAGATATCCATATCACACCAATGCAAAATGAGATAAATATATATTTTTAACTTGTGATTTTGCTTATCTTGACAGAAAGCTCCAGAACAGTTGATTAGGTGGAGATCATTTGGTCAACTCCTTTTTTTTGTTGCCAGTTTTAGAACAGTGTGTGTGTTTTTGGCAAAGTTCTCAGGCGGCTTGGGGAACTTTTTTTGCAGGAGACTTGTTCCACATCAGGGCTTCTCCGTTGGTATTTTCACACCAGAAATGAGCCAGCCGGACACAAACTCGCTGTGAGTGGGGAGAGAAAGTCGCAGACTGAAGATGGATACTTGGACGTATTCACAGCTCACATCTGGAAGACTTTAGGGCCAGATCCTTTGGGGGTTAGATCCCTTTAGGACCAGATCCCTCCACTGAGTAGTTAGCAGTGACAGTACAGCCACAGCTGACACACACACAACAATAACAACAACAACAACAACAGCAGTATTATGTAGTCGGTCCAACAAATCAATCCAGACGATTAGGTTACATACTCAAACTTGGGGGAAGGCGAGGCCCGCGGTGAACAAGTGAGGGGCCTCGCTTGTCCACAAGTTTAACTTATCTCTTAAAACACCAAGTATGGCTCATAATTACAAAACCCAGGGAGGGACACACACTTTGTTCATGTGTTAAAGCTCACAGGGAACACACTCTGCAGGTCTATATATATAGTGGGACAGCATCAGGGACTGTGGCTTGTGTAAACACCAGCATTCAGCAGCATTCCCACATAAACACCGTCCCCCCGGGACGCGCAGACTCTCCAGCGGAGAAACCCTTTGCGCAGAACCCCCGTTTGAAACCCCGACATTAGTCCTCTGGATAGCGGCAAGACGGGAGACACACACACACACACCGGAACCGCGATGCTCGGTGTCTTTTACGGACCGCCGTGCTGAAACTTTCGGCATAGTTTGTTCATGAAGCTGCACTTGTTTTTCGTTTTTTTAAGGAACGTCAACTTTTGGGACAGCAGACAGCACAGGCGCCCGCCCACCCCGGGGGTGTTGTGTTGTGGAAATGTTGTTGTTGGAGGGTTTTTCTCCAGTAAAATCTTCTTCGTTGGTGTTATATGTGATGCACACCAAAACGATGACATCAACGGTGTAATACAAGCATTACGACATGGATCAAGGCGACAGGCTCTCTACTGAGGTTTAAGGTCGGGGTTGCGTCCTCTCCCGTACGGGGTACAAACAGCCCTCCAACTATAACTTTTTATTTATTCAATGGTGAACCCACACTTTGACTCTCACAAGTCACATCGAGGAAAAAACTCTCATGTGCCATTAGGTCTGGTTTCATAGCTAAAGTACAGGACTGGTCCGGTGTATACCGATACACCGGGACACTCCGGCGCGGGCCCTTTTTTTCTTGCCGACTTGAGTCAAAACCAACCGTAAGCAACCCGCGCGGGCTGGAGACGCAAACAACAGGATAGTATGAAGGTCGTGCGGTTTGCAAACTCACCCTCCAAAAGCCTGGAAATCAGCGAGTCGACGTCCAACTCCCCCTCCGCCATTTCTGTAGCAAACAGCTCTGCCCGCCGCAGTCTGGAGCAGGCAAAGCAGGCACCGCCTCGCTGCACACAAACGCACCGCCAACCTCCTCCCACTCACAAGCCTCCCGTTTAGGATTGTTATGATGCGTTCAAATGCACCTCGGACAATATAGCTTCCGCCGCAGAGAGGCGAAGAGTGGAGAGTTGTGGATATAGCCATACATGGCCTTATAACGGGATTTTTTTTCTTCAAATGATAGTCGTCCCCCGTCCCCCCTCCGAAAAATCTAGATGTATGTACTCTAGATATGTCCATCTGTACATGCATTGCTCGCCATTAATTTTCAGAAATGCAATGACTTGTTGGAGACAAATATGAACATCCTTTATTGTAACACTGTTTTCAACATTGTAACATACAACATCTAGACATGATAAATAAACCTTCCGCGAGCAGTAACGCCACCATCATGCTCAGGATCAGTGGGTTCAGAAAATACTTGGACGCTTTTCAGTCAGGACTAGCTGCCTTACTTTAGATTTGAGGGAGCATGTTAGCGCGAGAGCTCCTCAAAAGGTTCCCACATGCAAACAGGTGGAGAATACTGACATTCATTGGACAATTTCCACCCTGTTGATTGCATGTTGTTGTTGGTTTTCTCAATCTGTGTCAGTAATTTCGAACAACACTTGAAGGCATCAGCATCGCAGTCTTTGCAACAGGTTACAGTGAAATTACAATATAGAAGAATACTGTTTTTATTTTATTTTAAAGAATAAACTGTGGAGCTCCAATAAATCCGAAACAAACATAAATCAAAGGGCCACTGACGCACCATAGGTTTGTGGTTTACGCGGGCAAAATACTGTGTTTTCCATACAGAATTCCGTTTTTCTCATAATTTATTTAACACAATAAGCAACCAAACAAAAGAACAAAGGAACTCCTAATGCTGCCTCTTCTTCTCTGGTAAAAAAAACAAAAAAAAAACAAAAAACATAGGCCTACCCAGGTGCATGCTGGTTTTCTACCTGCCTCCTATACATAATCACAGGTGCCCAGAGCGTCACCCAATTCTTAAACAAATGAACTAAGTATACATAGACAACACCAACAAATAATGACACTAAACAAGACACTATCAACAGAAAACGTTTTCTAATACATCAAAAAATCTTACATAAATAAGATCAAATCTAGAATAATTGAACAATACCACGTGAATAATATAACTAAATACTAACCTCAAATAAGGAGCTCCTATCGATAGTTTTTTTCACACTTGGTCAGACTTGATGAATAATAATCTGACTGAAGATGTCTTTGGTATGAATGAGCAACTGTTATTGACATAAAGTAAGCTTCAAATTAGAAACCTGATAGATTTATTCTAGTCACTAAAATATTATCCGGGGTCAAATGCACAGTGATGACGGCTAATGAGAACAGATGCGGATTTATGTGCGCACAGCGTCCTCCTCTGGTCAGAATGTGAATTGTATGATTGTGAAGTAGTTTTGATGAACAGTTTTCATGACTATTATTACTATTATGATTGTATTGAGTTAAACCAATGAAGTAAAGTAAACATAGTAATGAATAAACAAAGGTAGGAGGAGCCCTCCGTGTTTATTTACACTACTGTCTGGATCACAGCGCCAGAGTGGATCCAGGCCATCGCTCTCTCCAGATTATGACCAAAGCTTGAAGTTATGTTATTGCCTCTCCCACACGCAACCTATTTTCTTGTTGCTCTCGAGTGCGTCATCTGGGTATTTCCGCACTGTTGAGAGTGGGCGGTGGCAAAGTTGCGCTGCAGAGGAAAGGCGGGGGGGTGCAGCTGCGTCAGGCAAGCCAAACCCGGAAACAGACCAGTTGTGTTTTACTTCAGAATAATAGCGTTTGTTGCTGCGGAAACTAAACTTAAGCAACATTTATAATGTCATAATTACTTTAATAAAGCATTTGATTGGATATTGTTTAACAGATGTATAAGTCATCACTAATAATGCACCTTGTCGCTGTGAACCGTGTTGTTACCATGAAAGTATCTCATGAACCGGTTAGTGTTACTGTGTTATTAAAGGTTTATAAATATAAAAATGTCAAGCACAAAATATCCATTTTCGGTAAAACAAATAATAATTATAGAGCTTTTAATAAATAATTTGTTCAATCGTGTTTAATAGTTTTTAAACTATTAGACAAAGTACATCACTTTCATTTACAGACAAGATTATAGCTTTTGTTTGGTTTGGCATTTTGTAATTTATTTAAACTAAAATGACACATTTTCATCCAGTTTTCACAAGATTTTTTTTTACCTATAATAATATCATTATTACTATCAATAAATGATGCATCAATGCATATACATTGTGCATTCTTATTAGGTATGTACATATATATAATTGATATTTTCAGATGAATAAGCCAAGAACAATTGATTTTAAAATATAGGTTATTATTGATACAGACATTTTAATGAATACAATTAACGTTGACAGTGTACCCCACACACACGCACGCACACAAGCACATTTCTTCGCCGTTACCGGAAGCGTCGCGCGCCGCTGCTCTGTCCAGCTTTACTTTCTGTACACCGCCGAACACAGATGTGGGCGGAGCGAAGGACACAACAGCAATGTCAAGAAGTTTTCTGAGTCCGCGCTGTCGTGTGTGCGGCTTACGGTAGCTGGAGAGACAAACAAACAAACAAACAAACAACGGATACACAGTGGTGTCGACGGAGACGCGGAAGTCGGACTCGGACGCACAGCCATGGACGGTGAGTGGGACTGGGCTCACTTGCTCGGCCTGTTTGCTCACTTCAGACCGCGGAGGTGAAACAGTGCAGGGAGTTGTTTTGCGCACAGGGGAAAGCCCCGCTGTCGGCTGTCGCTGGGTTTGCGCTACCGGGCTCGGGGAGTCCGCTGTTCCCGGGTAGCGAGCTCGCGCACAGCTGGACGTTTTGGCATAACTTTCCTCACCTGTCTCTGCCGTACCCGAGTGACGGCTGACGTAACGTTGAGTGTTTGTTGTCCATTGCGCGTCGCTGACGTGAACTCCACCGGAAGGCGTGAACCAACCAAATGGCTTGTCGAGCCGCCAAGAGGCCTGTTGGGTTTGTCCACCTCATGTGTTTCCCCAAAGTCACTGAAAATGCAAAACCTCGTCCGACGATCTCTCAATTTATTGGGCATGTTGTCTTTTTTATGTACATGCATCATGAACAATCCCTAATGTCTAATCTCTGTCGTTGTCAATACATTTTTCTCGACATCGGCCGACATTTAATCCATCAGGGAGCATTTGTTTCAATTAAAAACGACGTCATATTTAGATTGGTCCGCGCTGCGCGCCACCGCCCACATCTGTTTTAGTGGACGGAAATGATGGAAACGGTGCCAAACTTTCGTGCAAGTTGCAGTGTGATACGGGCTATTTAGTGTGACAAAGTGTGCCGATGTCAACAGTATTTAGTAACAAATCAAAAATGGCCCATGTTTCTACCCACTATACATTTGACCTTTGTCTGCGGGCCTAACAACATTAAATAGACCACTTTTTAATCATGCGCATATTGTATTTTGCATTATTAGTAGCTTGTTCCTTTTTTGCAGATATTACAAAGTATATTTACATTGTTGATAGACGTGATTTATCCGTTTCTGGAAAATGGAAAGGAACAAAACTGTGAAATTAATAATATAAATTCATAAATCATCTATCAAAAAAATCAAGAAACAATATGTAAAGGCAGTGGCACCTTTGTTTTGGCAATGGGAGTGAAAGTGAGTCTCACTGCCCCGAACACTTCATGCCTGATGTTGGTGCATTATGTGATTTATGAAGGCCAACTTGTGGTCAACATTAACTTTCACTTTCACAACATCAGGGTCAGTAACGAGACAGAGATGTCTCTTAAATAAATAGTCAAAAGTGTAATTATTCCACACTTATCGGCTTCAAAGCTTTGTCTATTTAGAAGATCCATATTAATTGGTGTTAATTCTACGTATTAAAAGTCAGAACAGATTGCCATTTGAGTCACATTCTCTGAGTTTGGTCTGGGGCTGGGACTCAGGCATGTTACAACTTGGAAAGCATCCCATGCCTTCACATCAAACGAGTCCTACGAGCTGCCGGGGTGGAGCTCTGACCGCCTGATCCCGTGTCGCACCCCATGTCCTTTTATGAATCTCAGTGAATTATTAACTGAGCACCTGAAACCTGAGCGCCTGCCGGCTCTTCACTGACAATAGAGGCTCCTTGTGACAAGGCGGGTAATTGGACCTGGGCTATTTACCCTGCCACGCCACATTGCTTTATTCCGCACCACTTCTCCCTATTTCTGTGCTTGGCGGGCAGCTTGTGGTGTACAAATCATATTTAGCCGGGAAGCCCCCTGTGTATCAGCACCCTTTGACATCTTTGGACGCTGCGCCGTCTGGTAGATTTCCACCCAGGCCACAGCACAAATGACAAACTGTTACTAAACCACAAATATGTGCTGACAGCAGCTTTTTGGGTTTTTGTCATTGCCACTGTATGCTGTGTGCCGAGCACTGTGGATGGGGAACCACTAATCGCTCTAAAGACTTTGACTAACGTCTTTTTTTGTGTTCTGTCCACCACAGGTGTGTATGGATGGGGCCTGGCCACACTCAACCCAGGTAAGAAGCAATTTCCCCATAACTTGTCCGTGTTCTTTATGATCCAGCCCTTGACGTCACGA
Source organism: Clinocottus analis (assembly GCF_023055335.1). NCBI lineage: Eukaryota > Metazoa > Chordata > Actinopteri > Perciformes > Cottidae > Clinocottus > Clinocottus analis. The sequence goes on from NW_027175943.1 coordinate 12,099,538, forward strand.
GTAAACATTTCAACATAGTGTGTACTGATCAGAGCGATTTCTGTGTTGACACACTGATTCGGGCAAAGCAGCTACAGACGGGCAGCATTCTCGTAGAAGTCCCCGAGTCCTGTGATGTTGTTATTTACGTCTCATTTTCTTCTCTCGCAGTCCAACCCGCGAGCCCCTTCATAGAGATCATCGAGCAGCCGAAGCAGAGGGGGATGAGGTTTAGGTACAAGTGTGAGGGGCGTTCAGCTGGCAGCATCCCCGGAGAGAAGAGCAACGAAACCACCAAGACCCACCCGGCCATCAAGGTGGGACTGATTTTAAGCTGTTCATCCATTTAATAACTTTTTACCATATCGCTACAATAACAAAGTACTACTCTACTATGTTTGCTGCTTTAAAAATATACATGCACTGACTCTGGAGCAGATCAGGGCGGAAGCATTGCTGGTTGCAAACGAAGCCTCTTTGTTAAGAACTTCAGATTTTGACACTCAAGGAGTTTAGGAAGATGGTCAAATATTATTTTTTTTTTTACAATTTTCCAACACCTGGAGCACCTATTTGTATTTTTATTATTATTGACATGTCCATCAATAATATTGTTTACATTTTTTTGGCTATTAGGATGTATGTTCCAAATAATTTTATTTCTAAGATTATTCATTCATACAATTAATACATTTATACATATTACACAATTAATAGTATATCACATATTACATTTATATTGATATACATTATGATATATATGAAACAGATGGTAAAATAAGAAATCTATTTTGAGACGAGAACAGTATCACAAATAAGCACATAAAAAGGGCAATCTTCAAAATAAAAGATTAAATTAAATACGAATATAAAATGAATGTGTAAAAGAGACATAAGAAGAGGGACACAACTCAGATAAGGCAGCCTAGGAACCTTGATTTCATTTTTTCCTCCCATATTTTCTTAATTAAACTCTGTTTTAATGTCCCAAATCCTTGGCTCCTGGCTAGCTGTTAAGCTCTGTTTCCAGTCTTTAAGATAAGCGAAGACTGTTCAAGCAACTATTCCTTTGAGGCTTTTGTCTTTTAAAATATTGTAGTTACCTTTAGAAGCCAACCCCCCCCACAATGTGAAATAAGAGCCGTGTTACATAGCAGAAGATTTCCCTTTCTTTGGAATCCTTAAAGTGCGACCCATTTCTCCCGACAGATGCACAACTACAGCGGGCCCCTGCGTGTTCGCATCTCGTTGGTGACAAAGAACGCGCCGCACAAGCCTCACCCGCACGAACTGGTCGGGAAGGACTGCAAACACGGCTACTACGAGTCAGACCTGCAGGAGAGACGAATACACAGGTAGATCGGACGGGGGGAGGGGAGGGGGGGGCTGCAGCTCCACACCAAGACAAGGTGGTGTTTGTTTTCGAGATAAGATAAGGATGGCACCCATTTTTGGGG